>NC_068430.1:31862032-31884532 GCF_023373465.1 Oncorhynchus keta | reverse complement strand
GCAGCCAGCCCACACACTACACCCAGCATACAGCCAGCCCACACACTACACCCAGCACGTAGCCAGCCAGCCCACACACTACACCCAGCATACAGTCAGCCAGCCAGCCCACACACTACACCCAGCACACAGCCAGCCCACACACTACACCCAGCACACAGCCAGCCAGCCCACACACTACACCCAGCACGCAGCCAGCCAGCCCACACACTACACCCAGCATACAGCCAGTTAGCCCACACACTACACCCAGCATACAGTCAGCCAGCCAGCCAGCCCACACACTACACCCAGCACGCAGCCAGCCAGCCCACACACTACACCCAGCACACAGCCAGCCAGCCCACACACTACACCCAGCATACAGCCAGCCAGCCAGCCCGCACACTACACCCAGCACACAGCCAGCCAGCCCGCACACTACACCCAGCACACAGCCAGCCAGCCAGCCAGCCCACAAACTACACCCAGCATACAGCCAGCCCACACACTACACCCAACACACAGCCAGCCAGCCAGCCAGCCAACACACTACACCCAGCACACAGCCAGCCAGCCCACACACTCACCTGTGTACAGTATGTGTGTGTGAGAGAGATGAAGCTGTGTCAGAGGGGGTCCTGGGAGAAAGTCCTGAGTCAGAACAGCGTTCCACCAACAGCCTTGTCTCCATAGCAACATGAGCTGGCTCATCCGTCCGTCACGAAGGCATTCTGGGAGGACAGGTTTTATATAGCCTTAGCCAGCATGCTTGGCCCATTACCCTGGAAACACTAATGTCACAGGACCCCCGTAACATTTACCCCTGGGCCTCTGACACACACACCCACTACAATACTCTGGACGTCTGGTGCCGTAAAACTTCCCCCTGCGTGAGTTCTGATTATACAAGTCTCTAGCCCCCCCCATCCCCCTTCCCTCTCAGGACCACGAGGGAAAGTGTCTGTCTCTCATCTAAGATCACATCAGGTTAAGTGTGCATTCTCCCCACTCCTCCTCCTCCCTGCTCAAACACACACACACACACACACACACACACACACACACACACACACACACACACACACACACACACACACACACACACACACACACACACACACACACACACACACACACACACACACACACACACACACACACACACACACACACACACACACACAGAGACTCGTACACACCTGCAAATATTGACCGTGTGGATGTTTCTCTTTCAGGGTAGTGTGTGTGGTCAAATTGCGGCGCTCTAGTTGTTTGGGTGTAAGGTTGCATGGTTCAGGGCTGGACACTATTTCTTGACATGACCTTGACGACTACATGACCATGACCTAGCTCAACTGTATTTGCAGAGGATATCTTCACATACTATATGAGCAGAATTCTTTCTCTCTCTCTCTCTCTCTCTCTCTCTCTCTCTCTCTCTCTCTCTCTCTCTCTCTCTCTCTCTCTCTCTCTCTCTCTCTTCACTGCCTGTTGATAGAAGGTGGTTGGTTACCCAGTAACAGGGGTCTCTCTCTCCCCCTGACCTCTCTGTGCCCCAGCCTAGAGGTCAACCCTCCTCCTCTCCCTCCCACTACTCATCCCTCCTCCTCTCCCCCCCACTACTCATGCCTCCTCCTCTCCGTTCCACTACTCATCCCTCCTCCTCTCCCTCCCACTACTCATCCCTCCTCCTCTCCCTCCCACTACTCATCCCTCCTCCTCTCCCTCCCACTACTCATCCCTCCTCCTCTCCCTCCCACTAATCATCCCTCCTCCTCTCCCTCCCACTACTCATCCCTCCTCCTCTCCCTCCCACTAATCATCCCTCCTCCTCTCCCTCCCACTAATCATCCCTCCTCCTCTCCCTCCCACTACTCATCCCTCCTCCTCTCCCTCCCACTACTCATCCCTCCTCCTCTCCCTCCCACTACTCATCCCTCCTCCTCTCCCTCCCACTACTCATCCCTCCTCCTCTCCCTCCCACTACTCATCCCTCCTCCTCTCCCTCCCACTACTCATCCCTCCTCCTCTCCCTCCCACTACTCATCCCTTCTCCTCTCCCTCCCACTACTCATCCCTCCTCCTCTCCCTCCCACTACTCATCCCTTCTCCTCTCCCTCCCACTACTCATCCCTCCTCCTCTCCCTCCCACTACTCATCCCTTCTCCTCTCCCTCCCACTACTCATCCCTTCTCCTCTCCCTCCCACTACTCATCCCTTCTCCTCTCCCTCCCACTACTCATCCCTCCTCCTCTCCCTCCCACTACTCATCCCTCCTCCTCTCCCTCCCACTACTCATCCCTTCTCCTCTCCCTCCCACTACTCATCCCTTCTCCTCTCCCTCCCACTACTCATCCCTCCTCCCTCCCCTCCCACTACTCATCCCTCCTCCTCTCCCTCCCACTACTCATCCCTTCTCCTCTCCCTCCCACTACTCATCCCTCCTCCTCTCCCTCCCACTACTCATTCCTCCTTCTCTCCCTCCCACTCCCATCCCTCCTCCTCTCCCTCCCACTACTCATCCCTCCTCCTCTCTCCTCCCACTACTCATCCCTTCTCCTCTCCCTCCCACTACTCATCCCTCCTCCTCTCCCTCCCACTACTCATCCCTCCTCCTCTCCCTCCCACTACTCATCCCTTCTCCTCTCCCTCCCACTACTCATCCCTCCTCCTCTCCCTCCCACTACTCATCCCTCCTCCTCTCCCTCCCACTACTCATCCCTCCTCCTCTCCCTCCCACTACTCATCCCTTCTCCTCTCCCTCCCACTACTCATCCCTCCTCCTCTCCCTCCCACTACTCATTCCTCCTTCTCTCCCTCCCACTACTCATCCCTTCTCCTCTCCCTCCCACTACTCATCCCTCCTCCTCTCCCTCCCACTACTCATTCCTCCTTCTCTTCCTATGTTCTTTCCAGAGGTCAGACGAACAACAACGTCCTGATTTGTGTTGGAATACATCATTAGTAGAACTCTGGGTAAGAGTGGCTCTGTATGTGGGTGGGTGTATTGCATCGGTGGCATATATTGACAGTATACATTTCCTCCAGAGGAATCAGAGTATTCACTGTGTGAAATAACTAGGCCTGATATCTGGGAGAGTGATGATGGGGCCCTGGAGTTTAGTGTGGTAAGCTGGATGAGAGGCAGGAGAGAGGGGTCAGGGGTGTAGGGGTCATGAGAGGGGTGCCAGGGGTTAGGCACGTAAATGAACAGCTGAGTGCTGTGATTTAGTCAGTATAAAAGCGGTCCAACTGTCATAACAAAGAGCCCTGACAGAGAGGAGGGAACCGCAGACAAATGGGAGTCGGTCAGTGGACCCCAGAGCCCCCCCCACACACACACACACACACCCACCGCTCTGATGACAGACAAAGGGGAGTCAGCCCCAGGGGCTCATAGAGAGGGTCAGAGGCAGACTGGGTTCTGAAGGGTGTCCCTCTGTCACCTTTCCAGAATCTTTTGAGTCCTCTCCCCCTGTCTGTCCCTCAGTCCTCCTCTTAAAGCCCTCTGAAGCTTTTCATAAGGGCTGAGTGTGGCCTCTACATCCTATTGGTCTCAGATGAAACTCTTTTATTCAGGGCCCGAGGCCATGATGATGGGACTACACTGAGCCCCCCTGACCCAACCCCCTCTCCCTGCTGGGGCATTGTGCAGGTGATTTTGGAGAAGCTTTGGCTTATTCCAGCCAGCAAACATTCCTATCTATCTATCTATCTATCTATCTATCTATCTATCTATCTATCTATCTATCTATCTATCTATCTATCTATCTATCTATCTATCTATCTATCTATCTATCTATCTATCTATCTATCTATCTATCTATCTATCTATCTATCTATCTATCTATCTATCTATCTATCTATCTATCTGCCAACACCACTAATACAATCACAGATACACACTCTCTAAAACACTCACAAAGAGTCAGGGACGGACTGGGACAAGAAATCGTCCCTGGCATTTTATCCACACCAGCCCATTTCACGTTGCGCACCGCCAATACACACCCCACTCTGGAGATACTATAACTGTTCCTCTGTCTGGAGATACAACTCACTGCTATAACTGTTCCTCTGTCTGGAGATACAACTCACTACTATAACTGTTCCTCTGTCTGGAGATACAACTCACTACTATAACTGTTCCTCTGTCTGGAGATACAATTCACTACTATAACTGTTCCTCTGTCTGGAGATACAACTCACTACTATAACTGTTCCTCTGTCTGGAGATACAACTCACTACTATAACTGTTACTCTGGAGATACAACTCACTACTATAACTGTTCCTCTGGAGATACAACTCACTGCTATAACTGTTCCTCTGTCTGGAGATACAACTCACTACTATAACTGTTCCTCTGTCTGGAGATACAACTCACTACTATAACTGTTCCTCTGTCTGGAGATACAACTCACCACTATAACTGTTCCTCTGTCTGGAGATACAACTCACTACTATAACTGTTCCTCTGGAGATACAACTCACTACTATAACCGTGTCTCTGTTTGGAGATACAATTCACTACTATAACTGTTCCTCTGTCTGGAGATACAACTCACTGCTATAACTTTTACTCTGTCTGGAGATACAACTCACTGCTATAACTGTTACTCTGTCTGGAGATACAACTCACTGCTATAACTGTTCCTCTGTCTGGAGATACAACTCACTGCTATAACTGTTCCTCTGTCTGGAGATACAACTCACTGCTATAACTGTTCCTCTGTCTGGAGATACAACTCACTACTATAACTGTTCCTCTGTCTGGAGATACAATTCACTACTATAACTGTTCCTCTGTCTGGAGATACAACTCACTACTATAACTGTTCCTCTGTCTGGAGATACAACTCACTACTATAACTGTTACTCTGGAGATACAACTCACTGCTATAACTGTTCCTCTGTCTGGAGATACAACTCACTACTATAACTGTTACTCTGTCTGGAGATACAACTCACTACTATAACTGTTCCTCTGTCTGGAGATACAACTCACTGCTATGACTGTTCCTCTGGAGATACAACTCACTACTATAACTATTCCTCTGTCTGGAGATACAACTCACTACTATAACTGTTCCTCTGTCTGGAGATACAACTCACTGCTATAACAGTTCCTCTGTCTGGAGATACAACTCACTGCTATAACTGTTCCTCTGTCTGGAGATACAACTCACTGCTATAACTGTTCCTCTGTCTGGAGATACAACTCACTGTTATAACTGTTCCTCTGGAGATACAACTCACTACTATAAATATTCCTCTGTCTGGAGATACAACTCACCACTTTAACTGTTCCTCTGTCTGGAGATACAACTCACTGTTATAACTGTTCCTCTGGAGATACAACTCACTGCTATAACTGTGCCTCTGTCTGGAGATTCAACTCACAAATAACTGTTTCTCTGTCTGGAGATACAACTCACTGCTATAAGTGTTCCTCTGGAGATACAACTCACTGCTACAACTGTGCCTCTGTCTGGAGATACAACTCACTACTATAACTGTTCCTCTGTCTGGAGATACAGCACACTGCTATAACTGTTCCTCTGTCTGGAGATACAACTCACGACTATAACTGTTCCTCTGTCTGGAGATACAACTCACTGTTATAACTGTTCCGCTGGAGATACAACTCACTACTATAACTATTCCTCTGTCTGGAGATACAACTCACTGCTATAACTGTTCCTCTGGAGATACAACTCACTACTATAACTGTTCCTCTGTCTGGAGAGTCGTGAGTTGTATCTCCAGACAGAGGAACAGTTATAGCAGTGTGCTGTATAACTGTTCCTCTGTCTGGAGATACAACTCACTGCTATAACTGGTCCTCTGTCTGGAGATACAACTCACTGCTATAACTGTTACTCTGGAGATACAACTCACTACTATAACTGTTCCTCTGTCTGGAGATACAACTCACTACTATAACTGTTCCTCTGTCTGGAGATACAACTCACTGCTATAACTGTTCCTCTGTCTGGAGATACAACTCACTACTATAACTGTTACTCTGTCTGGAGATACAACTCACTACTATAACTGTTCCTCTGTCTGGAGATACAACTCACTGCTATGACTGTTCCTCTGGAGATACAACTCACTACTATAACTGTTACTCTGTCTGGAGATACAACTCACTACTATAACTGTTCCTCTGTCTGGAGATAAAACTCACTGCTATGACTGTTCCTCTGGAGATACAACTCACTGCTATGACTGTTCCTCTGGAGATACAACTCACTACTATAACTGTTACTCTGTCTGGAGATACAACTCACTGCTATAACTGTTCCTCTGTCTGGAGATACAACTCACGACTATAACTGTTCCTCTGTCTGGAGATACAACTCACTACTATAACTGTTCCTCTGGAGATACAACTCACTGCTATAACTGTTCCTCTGTCTGGAGATACAACTCACTACTATAACTGTTCCTCTGGAGATACAACTCACTACTATAACTGTTCCTCTGTCTGGAGATACATATCACTGCTATAACTGTGTCTCTGTCTGGAGATACAACACACTACTACAACTGTTCCTCTGGAGATACAACTCACTGCTATAACTGTTCCTCTGTCTGGAGATACAACTCACTGCTATAACTGTTCCTCTGTCTGGAGATACAACTCACTACTATAACTATTCCTCTGTCTGGAGATACAACTCACTGCTATAACTGTTCCTCTGGAGATACGACTCACTACTATAACTGTTCCTCTGTCTGGAGATACAACTCACTGCTATAACTGTTCCTCTGGAGATACAACTCACTACTATAACTGTTGCTCTGTCTGGAGATAGAACTCACTGCTATAACTGTTCCTCTGGAGATACAACTCACTGTCATAACTGTTACTCTGTCTGGAGATACAACTCACTGCTATAACTGTTCCTCTGTCTGGAGATACAACTCACTACTATAACTGTTCCTCTGTCTGGAGATACAACTCACTTCTATAACTGTTACTCTATCTGGAGATACAACTCACTACTATAACTGTTCCTCTGTCTGGAGATACAACTCACCACTATAGCTGTTCCTCTGTCTGGAGATACAACTCACTGCTATAACTGTTCCTCTGGAGATACAACTCACTGCTATAACTGTTCCTCTGTCTGGAGATACAACTCACTGCTATAACTGGTCCTCTGTCTGGAGATACAACTCACTGCTATAACTGTTACTCTGGAGATACAACTCACTACTATAACTGTTCCTCTGTCTGGAGATACAACTCACTACTATAACTGTTGCTCTGTCTGGAGATACAACTCACTGCTATAACTGTTCCTCTGGAGATACAACTCACTGTCATAACTGTTACTCTGTCTGGAGATACAACTCACTGCTATAACTGTTCCTCTGTCTGGAGATACAACTCACTACTATAACTGTTCCTCTGTCTGGAGATACATATCACTGCTATAACTGTGTCTCTGTCTGGAGATACAACACACTACTACAACTGTTCCTCTGGAGATACAGCTCACTGCTATAACTGTTCCTCTGTCTGGAGATACAACTCACTACTATAACTGTTCCTCTGTCTGGAGATACAACTCACTGCTATAACTGTTACTCTGGAGATACAACTCACTACTATAACTGTTCCTCTGTCTGGAGATACAACTCACTACTATAACTGTTCCTCTGTCTGGAGATACAACTCACTGACTATAACTGTTCCTCTGTCTGGAGATACAACTCACTACTATAACTGTTCTCTGTCTGGAGATACAACTCACTACTATAACTGTTCCTCTGTCTGGAGATACAACTCACTGCTATAACTGTTCCTCTGGAGATACAACTCACTACTATAACTGTTACTCTGTCTGGAGATACAACTCACTACTATAACTGTTCCTCTGTCTGGAGATACAACTCACTGCTATAACTGTTCCTCTGGAGATACAACTCACTACTATAACTGTTCCTCTGGAGATACAACTCACTACTATAACTGTTCTCTGTCTGGAGATACAACTCACTACTATAACTGTTCCTCTGTCTGGAGATACAACTCACTACTATAACTGTTCCTCTGTCTGGAGATACAACTCACTACTATAACTGTTCCTCTGTCTGGAGATACAACTCACTACTATAACTGTTCCTCTGTCTGGAGATACAACTCACTACTATAACTGTTCCTCTGTCTGGAGATACAACTCACCACTATAACTGTTCCTCTGTCTGGAGATAAACTCACTACTATAACTGTTCCTCTGGAGATACAACTCACTGCTATAACTGTTCCTCTGTCTGGAGATACAACTCACTACTATAACTGTTCCTCTGGAGATACAACTCACTACTATAACTGTTCCTCTGTCTGGAGATACAATCACTGCTATAACTGTTCTCTGTCTGGAGATACAACTCACTACTATAACTGTTCCTCTGGAGATACAGCTCACTGCTATAACTGTTCCTCTGTCTGGAGATACAACTCACTACTATAACTGTTCCTCTGTCTGGAGATACAACTCACTGTTATAATTGTTCCTCTGGAGATACAACTCACTGCTATAACTATTCCTCTGTCTGGAGATACAACTCACTACTATAACTGTTCCTCTGGAGATACAACTCACCACTATAACTATTCCTCTGTCTGGAGATACAACTCACTGCTATAACTGTTCCTCTGGAGATACAACTCACTACTATAACTGTTCCTCTGTCTGGAGATACAACTCACTGCTATAACTGTTCCTCTGGAGATACAACTCACTGTCATAACTGTTACTCTGTCTGGAGATACAACTCACTGCTATAACTGTTCCTCTGTCTGGAGATACAACTCACTACTATAACTGTTCCTCTGTCTGGAGATACATATCACTGCTATAACAGTGTCTCTGTCTGGAGATACAACACACTACTACAACTGTTCCTCTGGAGATACAACTCACTGCTATAACTGTTCCTCTGTCTGGAGATACAACTCACTACTATAACTGTTCCTCTGTCTGGAGATACAACTCACTTCTATAACTGTTCCTCTGTCTGGAGATACAACTCACTACTATAACTGTTACTCTGTCTGGAGATACAACTCACCACTATAACTGTTCCTCTGTCTGGAGATACAACTCACTGCTATAACTGTTCTCTGTCTGGAGATACAACTCACTACTATAACTGTGTCTCTGTCTGGAGATACAATTCACTACTATAACTGTTCCTCTGTCTGGAGATACAACTCACCACTATAACTGTTCCTCTGTCTGGAGATACAACTCACTACTATAACTGTGTCTCTGTCTGGAGATACAATTCACTACTATAACTGTTCCTCTGTCTGGAGATACAACTCACTACTATAACTGTTCCTCTGTCTGGAGATACAACTCACTGCTATAACTGTTCCTCTGTCTGGAGATACAACTCACTACTATAACTGTTCCTCTGTCTGGAGATACAACTCACTGCTATAACTGTTCCTCTGTCTGGAGATACAACTCACTGCTATAACTGTTCTCTGTCTGGAGATACAACTCACTGTTATAACTGTTCCTCTGGAGATACAACTCACTGCTATAACTGTTCCTCTGTCTGGAGATACAACTCACTACTATAACTGTTCTCTGTCTGGAGATACAACTCACCACTATAACTGTTCCTCTGTCTGGAGATACAACTCACTGTTATAACTGTTCCTCTGGAGATACAACTCACTGACTATAACTGTTCCTCTGTCTGGAGATACAACTCACACTATAACTGTTTCTCTGTCTGGAGATACAACTCACTGCTATAACTGTTCCTCTGGAGATACAACTCACTACTATAACTATTCCTCTGTCTGGAGATACAACTCACTGCTATAACTGTTCCTCTGGAGATACAACTCACTACTATAACTGTTCTCTGTCTGGAGATACAACTCAATGCTATAACTGTTCCTCTGTCTGGAGATACAACTCACTACTATAACTGTTCCTCTGTCTGGAGATACAACTCACTGTATAACTGTTCCTCTGTCTGGAGATACAACTCACTGCTATAACTGTTCCTCTGTCTGGAGATACAACTCACTACTATAACTGTTCCTCTGTCTGGAGATACAATCACTGCTATAACTGTTCTCTGTCTGGAGATACAACACACTACTACAACTGTTCCTCTGGAGATACAGCTCACTGCTATAACTGTTCCTCTGTCTGGAGATACAACTCACTACTATAACTGTTCCTCTGTCTGGAGATACAACTCACTATAACTGTTACTCTGGAGATACAACTCACTACTATAACTGTTCCTCTGTCTGGAGATACAACTCACTACTATAACTGTTCCTCTGTCTGGAGATACAACTCACTGCTATAACTGTTCCTCTGTCTGGAGATACAACTCACTACTATAACTGTTCTCTGTCTGGAGATACAACTCACTACTATAACTGTTCCTCTGTCTGGAGATACAACTCACTGCTATGACTGTTCCTCTGGAGATACAACTCACTACTATAACTGTTACTCTGTCTGGAGATACAACTCACTACTATAACTGTTCCTCTGTCTGGAGATACAACTCACTGCTATGACTGTTCCTCTGGAGATACAACTCACTGCTATGACTGTTCCTCTGGAGATACAACTCACTACTATAACTGTTACTCTGTCTGGAGATACAACTCACTGTTATAACTGTTCCTCTGTCTGGAGATACAACTCACTGCTATAACTGTTCCTCTGTCTGGAGATACAACTCACTACTATAACTGTTCCTCTGTCTGGAGATACATATCACTGCTATAACTGTGTCTCTGTCTGGAGATACAACACACTACTACAACTGTTCCTCTGGAGATACAGCTCACTGCTATAACTGTTCCTCTGTCTGGAGATACAACTCACTACTATAACTGTTCCTCTGTCTGGAGATACAACTCACTGCTATAACTGTTACTCTGGAGATACAACTCACTACTATAACTGTTCCTCTGTCTGGAGATACAACTCACTACTATAACTGTTCCTCTGTCTGGAGATACAACTCACTGCTATAACTGTTCCTCTGTCTGGAGATACAACTCACTACTATAACTGTTACTCTGTCTGGAGATACAACTCACTACTATAACTGTTCCTCTGTCTGGAGATACAACTCACTGCTATGACTGTTCCTCTGGAGATACAACTCACTACTATAACTGTTACTCTGTCTGGAGATACAACTCACTACTATAACTGTTCCTCTGTCTGGAGATACAACTCACTGCTATGACTGTTCCTCTGGAGATACAACTCACTGCTATGACTGTTCCTCTGGAGATACAACTCACTACTATAACTGTTACTCTGTCTGGAGATACAATTCACTACTATAACTGTTCCTCTGTCTGGAGATACAACTCACTACTATAACTGTTCCTCTGTCTGGAGATACAACTCACTGCTATAACTGTTCCTCTGTCTGGAGATACAACTCACGACTATAACTGTTCCTCTGTCTGGAGATACAACTCACTACTATAACTGTTCCTCTGGAGATACAACTCACTGCTATAACTGTTCCTCTGTCTGGAGATACAACTCACTACTATAACTGTTCCTCTGGAGATACAACTCACTACTATAACTGTTCCTCTGTCTGGAGATACATATCACTGCTATAACTGTGTCTCTGTCTGGAGATACAACACACTACTACAACTGTTCCTCTGGAGATACAGCTCACTGCTATAACTGTTCCTCTGTCTGGAGATACAACTCACTACTATAACTGTTCCTCTGTCTGGAGATACAACTCACTGTTATAATTGTTCCTCTGGAGATACAACTCACTGCTATAACTATTCCTCTGTCTGGAGATACAACTCACTACTATAACTGTTCCTCTGGAGATACAACTCACCACTATAACTATTCCTCTGTCTGGAGATACAACTCACTGCTATAACTGTTCCTCTGGAGATACAACTCACTACTATAACTGTTCCTCTGTCTGGAGATACAACTCACTGCTATAACTGTTCCTCTGGAGATACAACTCACTGTCATAACTGTTACTCTGTCTGGAGATACAACTCACTGCTATAACTGTTCCTCTGTCTGGAGATACAACTCACTACTATAACTGTTCCTCTGTCTGGAGATACATATCACTGCTATAACAGTGTCTCTGTCTGGAGATACAACACACTACTACAACTGTTCCTCTGGAGATACAGCTCACTGCTATAACTGTTCCTCTGTCTGGAGATACAACTCACTACTATAACTGTTCCTCTGTCTGGAGATACAACTCACTTCTATAACTGTTCCTCTGTCTGGAGATACAACTCACTACTATAACTGTTACTCTGTCTGGAGATACAACTCACCACTATAGCTGTTCCTCTGTCTGGAGATACAACTCACTGCTATAACTGTTACTCTGTCTGGAGATACAACTCACTACTATAACTATGTCTCTGTCTGGAGATACAATTCACTACTATAACTGTTCCTCTGTCTGGAGATACAACTCACCACTATAACTGTTCCTCTGTCTGGAGATACAACTCACTACTATAACTATGTCTCTGTCTGGAGATACAATTCACTACTATAACTGTTCCTCTGTCTGGAGATACAACTCACTACTATAACTGTTCCTCTGTCTGGAGATACAACTCACTGCTATAACTGTTCCTCTGTCTGGAGATACAACTCACTACTATAACTGTTCCTCTGTCTGGAGATACAACTCACTGCTATAACTGTTCCTCTGTCTGGAGATACAACTCACTGCTATAACTGTTACTCTGTCTGGAGATACAACTCACTGTTATAACTGTTCCTCTGGAGATACAACTCACTGCTAAAGCTATTCCTCTGTCTGGAGATACAACTCACTACTATAACTGTGTCTCTGTCTGGAGATACAACTCACCACTTTAACTGTTCCTCTGTCTGGAGATACAACTCACTGTTATAACTGTTCCTCTGGAGATACAACTCACTGATATAACTGTTCCTCTGTCTGGAGATTCAACTCACAAATAACTGTTTCTCTGTCTGGAGATACAACTCACTGCTATAACTGTTCCTCTGGAGATACAACTCACTACTATAACTATTCCTCTGTCTGGAGATACAACTCACTGCTATAACTGTTCCTCTGGAGATACAACTCACTACTATAACTGTTGCTCTGTCTGGAGATACAACTCAATGCTATAACTGTTCCTCTGTCTGGAGATACCTTCTCACTACTATAACTGTTCCTCTGTCTGGAGATACAACTCACTGTTATAACTGTTCCTCTGTCTGGAGATACAACTCACTGCTATAACTGTTACTCTGTCTGGAGATACAACTCACTACTATAACTGTTCCTCTGTCTGGAGATACAACTCACTGCTATAACTGTTCCTCTGGAGATACAACTCACTACTATAACTGTTGCTCTGTCTGGAGATACAACTCACTGCTATAACTGTTCCTCTGGAGATATAACTCACTGTCACAACTGTTACTCTGTCTGGAGATACAACTCACTGCTATAACTGGTCCTCTGTCTGGAGATACAACTCACTACTATAACTTTTCCTCTGTCTGGAGATACAACTCACTGCTATAACTGTGTCTCTGTCTGGAGATACAACTCACTACTATAACTGTTCCTCCGGAGATACAACTCACTGCTATAACTGTTCCTCTGTCTGGAGATACAACTCACTGCTATAACTGTTCCTCTGGAGATACAACTCACTACGATAACTGTTGCTCTGTCTGGAGATACAACTCAATGCTATAACTGTTCCTCTGGAGATATAACTCACTGTCATAACTGTTACTCTGTCTGGAGATACAACTCACTGCTATAACTGTTACTCTGTCTGGAGATACAACTCACTACTATAACTGTTACTCTGTCTGGAGATACAACTCACCACTATAGCTGTTCCTCTGTCTGGAGATACAACTAACTGCTATAACTGTTCCTCTGGAGATACAACTCACTGCTATAACTGTTCCTCTGTCTGGAGATACAACTCACAACTATAACTGTTCCTCTGTCTGGAGATACAACTCACTGCTATAACTGTTACTCTGTCTGGAGATACAACTCACTACTATTACTGTTCCTCTGTCTGGAGATACAACTCACCACTATAGCTGTTCCTCTGTCTGGAGATACAACTCACTGCTATAACTGTTCCCCTGGAGATACAACTCACTGCTATAACTGTTCCTCTGTCTGGAGATACAACTCACTACTATAACTGTTCCTCTGTCTGGAGATACAACTCACTGCTATAACTGTTCCTCTGTCTGGAGATACAACTCACTACTATAACTGTTCCTCTGTCTGGAGATACAACTCACTGCTATAACTGTTCCTCTGTCTGGAGATACAACTCACTACTATAACTGTTACTCTGTCTGGAGATACAACTCACTACTATAACTGTTCCTCTGTCTGGAGATACAACTCACTGCTATGACTGTTCCTCTGGAGATACAACTCACTACTATAACTGTTCCTCTGTCTGGAGATAGAACTCACTACTATAACTGTTCCTCTGTCTGGAGATACAACTCACTGCTTTAACTGTTACTCTGTCTGGAGATACAACTCACGACTATAACTGTTCCTCTGTCTGGAGATACAACTCACTGCTATAACTGTTCCTCTGTCTGGAGATACAACTCACTACTATAACTGTTCCTCTGTCTGGAGATACATATCACTGCTATAACTGTTCCTCTGTCTGGAGATACAATTCACTACTATAACTGTTCCTCTGTCTGGAGATACAACTCACTGCTATAACTGTTACTCTGGAGATACAACTCACTACTATAACTGTTCCTCTGTCTGGAGATAGAACTCACTACTATAACTGTTCCTCTGTCTGGAGATACAACTCACTGCTTTAACTGTTACTCTGTCTGGAGATACAACTCACTACTATAACTGTTCCTCTGTCTGGAGATACAACTCACTACTATAACTGTTCCTCTGTCTGGAGATACAACTCACTGCTATAACTGTTACTCTGGAGATACAACTCACTACTATAACTGTTCCTCTGTCTGGAGATAGAACTCACTACTATAACTGTTCCTCTGTCTGGAGATACAACTCACTGCTTTAACTGTTACTCTGTCTGGAGATACAACTCACTACTATAACTGTTCCTCTGTCTGGAGATACAATTCACTACTATAACTGTTCCTCTGTCTGGAGATACAACTCACTGCTTTAACTGTTACTCTGTCTGGAGATACAACTCACCACTTTAACTGTTCCTCTGTCTGGAGATACAACTCACTGCTATAACTGTTCCTCTGTCTGGAGATACAACTCACTACTATAACTGTTCCTCTGTCTGGAGATACATATCACTGCTATAACTGTTCCTCTGTCTGGAGATACAATTCACTACTATAACTGTTCCTTTGTCTGGAGATACAACTCACTGCTTTAACTGTTACTCTGTCTGGAGATACAACTCACCACTTTAACTGTTCCTCTGTCTGGAGATACAACTCACTGCTATAACTGTTCCTCTGGAGATACAACTCACTACTATAACTGTTCCTCTGTCTGGAGATACAACTCACTGTTATAACTGTTCCTCTGGAGATACAACTCACTGCTATAACTCACAAATAACTGTTTCTCTGTCTGGAGATACAACTCACTGCTATAACTGTTCCTCTGGAGATACAACTCACTGCTATAACTGTTCCTCTGTCTGGAGATACAACTCACTACTATAACTGTTCCTCTGCCTGGAGATACAACTCACTACTATAACTGTTCCTCTGTCTGGAGATACAACTCACTGCTATAACTGTTCCTCTGTCTGGAGATACAACTCACTACTATAACTGTTCCTCTGTCTGGAGATACAACTCACTGCTATAACTGTTCCTCTGGAGATACAACTCACTACTATAACTGTTGCTCTGTCTGGAGATACAACTCACTGCTATAACTGTTCCTCTGGAGATACAACTCACTGTCATAACTGTTCCTCTGTCTGGAGATACAACTCACTACTATAACTGTTCCTCTGTCTGGAGATACATATCACTGCTATAACTGTGTCTCTGTCTGGAGATACAACTCACTACTATAACTGTTCCTCTGGAGATACAACTCACTACTATAACTGTTCCTCTGTCTGGAGATACAACTCACTGCTTTAACTGTTACTCTGTCTGGAGATACAACTCACTACTATAACTGTTCCTCTGTCTGGAGATACAACTCACTACTATAACTGTTCCTCTGTCTGGAGATACAACTCACTGCTATAACTGTTACTCTGGAGATACAACTCACTACTATAACTGTTCCTCTGTCTGGAGATAGAACTCACTACTATAACTGTTCCTCTGTCTGGAGATACAACTCACTGCTTTAACTGTTACTCTGTCTGGAGATACAACTCACTACTATAACTGTTCCTCTGTCTGGAGATACAATTCACTACTATAACTGTTCCTCTGTCTGGAGATACAACTCACTGCTTTAACTGTTACTCTGTCTGGAGATACAACTCACCACTTTAACTGTTCCTCTGTCTGGAGATACAACTCACTGCTATAACTGTTCCTCTGTCTGGAGATACAACTCACTACTATAACTGTTCCTCTGTCTGGAGATACATATCACTGCTATAACTGTTCCTCTGTCTGGAGATACAATTCACTACTATAACTGTTCCTCTGTCTGGAGATACAACTCACTGCTTTAACTGTTACTCTGTCTGGCGATACAACTCACCACTTTAACTGTTCCTCTGTCTGGAGATACAACTCACTGCTATAACTGTTCCTCTGGAGATACAACTCACTACTATAACTGTTCCTCTGTCTGGAGATACAACTCACTGTTATAACTGTTCCTCTGGAGATACAACTCACTGCTATAACCGTTCCTCTGTCTGGAGATTCAACTCACAAATAACTGTTTCTCTGTCTGGAGATACAACTCACTGCTATAACTGTTCCTCTGGAGATACAACTCACTGCTATAACTGTTCCTCTGTCTGGAGATACAACTCACTACTATAACTGTTCCTCTGCCTGGAGATACAACTCACTACTATAACTGTTCCTCTGTCTGGAGATACAACTCACTGCTATAACTGTTCCTCTGTCTGGAGATACAACTCACTACTATAACTGTTCCTCTGTCTGGAGATACAACTCACTGCTATAACTGTTCCTCTGGAGATACAACTCACTACTATAACTGTTGCTCTGTCTGGAGATACAACTCACTGCTATAACTGTTCCTCTGGAGATACAACTCACTGTCATAACTGTTCCTCTGTCTGGAGATACAACTCACTACTATAACTGTTCCTCTGTCTGGAGATACATATCACTGCTATAACTGTGTCTCTGTCTGGAGATACAACTCACTACTATAACTGTTCCTCTGGAGATACAACTCACTGCTATAACTGTTCCTCTGGAGATACAACTCACTACTATAACTGTTCCTCTGTCTGGAGATACAACTCACTACTATAACTGTTCCTCTGTCTGGAGATACAACTCACTGTTATAACTGTTCCTCTGGAGATACAACTCACTACTATAACTGTGTCTCTGTCTGGAGATACAACTCACTACTATAACTGTTCCTCTGGAGATACAACTCACTGCTATAACTGTTCCTCTGGAGATACAACTCACTACTATAACTGTTCCTCTGTCTGGAGATACAACTCACTCTTATAACTGTTCCTCTGGAGATACAACTCACTACTATAACTGTTCCTCTGTCTGGAGATACAACTCACCACTATAACTGTTCCTCTGGAGATACAACTCACCACTATAGCTGTTCTTCTGGAGATACAACTCACCACTATAGCTGTGCTTCTGCTCTAGCCATTTTGTTTCCCACCCTGTTGTGCTGTCTATCTGTCTCAGCATCTTCTCTGCTGTCTCTCTGTGCTTCTTAATGTTCTCTGTCTGTCTGTCTGTCTGTCTGTCTGTCTGTCTGTCTGTCTGTCTGTCTGTCTGTCTGTCTGTCTGTCTGTCTGTCTGTTTAAGCCTCATATTTTATGAATGCCAAGCTAACGACTTAGGCAATATTGCAAATTAGTGCCTGTCATATGTGTTCTCCTGAATCAACACCTACCCTATGTGTTAATTATTATTACCGGGCTCCAGACTAACATTTTCCCCTGGTGTCAGTAACTTTTACAGCTGGTGGCTCCAGCCCATGATTTGGTCGGACACAAGTCATCAGTAATCACTTCAGAATGTAATTCATAGTACTTTATTAAGAAGTAAAACAAATAGACTATTGAGGTATTGTCACGGCCGTTAAAAGAAGAGGACCAAGGTGTAGCGTGCTGAGCGTACATGTTCATTTTATTCATCAAAATGACACCGAACAAATCAATAAACACTACAAAAACTAACTGTGAAGCTCAAAGGCTATGTGCCCTAAACAAAGTTAACTTCCCACAAAGAAAGGACAGAAAAAGGGCTACCTAAGTATGGTTCCCAATCAGAGACAGCTGTCCCTGATTGAGAACCATACCCGGCCAAAACAGAAATACAAAATCATAGATAACAAAACATAGAGTGCCCTCCCCAAATCACACCCTGACCAAACCAAATAGAGATATTAAAAGGCTCTCTACAGTCAGGGTGTGACAGGTATTCAAGAAACAAGTTGTTTAATCTAACATGTACAAGCAGGAATGCATGATTCAGGATATTGTGATGTGCAATGTAATCTAGTTATTTGTCATGAATTTCGGGTGAACAATTAGACTATAGTTTCTATTTTAATGTCAAAATAGGACTGCAGAATTTCCTGATCATTTTTTGTTCATTAGAGATGAATGACATACATCTTTATATGCACTAGCTAATGTCATAGGCTAAGAAGAGGGAGAGGAAGTGGAGGAAGTGGAAGAGGAAGTGGAAACTCAAAACACATTAACTAGATTGCTAACTCTAAATATAATACCCACTGCTAGTATCCATGCATTCATCCAACAGTAAGTTTAATGTCCTAAAAAAGTGTAGCAGTTGTAGGCTACTACCCATGAGACCTATAGGTCTATGCCCTTGCAATAGTTGGTGCACATTTTGCGTGCGCGCTGCTCCATATCTCAAAGCCATATCAAATACCTTGGCTTTAAAATAGTTGCTATTGAGCTGAATACACCTACAAAAAGCTGAGACCCTCCTCTCTTCGACAGAGTCAAGGGGATGAAGCTTCCAAAGCTGTGTTCTTGAGGGCAGAGGGGGAGAGGAGTGTGGCTTGCTCATTACATCAACAGGCCCTAGCGAGGGCAAAAGGAACACGGGCCGGGCAGACACTTTAATTTCAGGAATCATGAGCATAATGCACTTCAATGATCATTTTGTTATGATCCATGATCGTGGCTGTCTAATTGAAGACACAGTGAGAGTCAGAGCAGATCTCTTTGCTGAAGCTGCGTTTGACTTTGAATGTGAGTTTGCTTGACAACTCAGCTTAACAGAAAATGGGGCCGTCCGTTGCCCACTGATCAGCTAAAGGATTCTGGGCGCCAATGACATGGACGTTGGTTAAGGCAGCCCTGCGCACCTCTCTGATTCAGAGGGGTTAAATGCGGAAGACACATTTTGGTTGAAATTAAGTTGTGCAACTGACTACGCATCCCCTTTCCTATCGTATCAACATGATGACGCCGACAGAGATGTTCGACCTTCAGGTCCTTAGAAAACGATGCAGTTATTAGTTTTTTAATAAATGATTTCTTACATTGTTAGGCCAGAAATCTCAAGTGTTATTAGATAAAGCCGGGAAGAACTATTGGATATAAAAGCGATGTCAACTTACCAACATTATGACCAGGAATACGTCTTTCCCAAAGGGGATCCTTTGTTTGGACCTCCACCCTGGACATGGGATCCTAACCCAGAGGCCGACCCAAAACAACGCAATCGCCCCAGGAGAGGCAGACGGAGCGGCCTACTGGTCAGACTCAGAAGGCGTGCACACCATCCACCACTTCCTAGCATATTACTCGCCAATGTCCAATCTCTAGATAACAAGGTGGACAAAATTAGAGCACGAGTTGCCTTCCTGAGACAGAGATAGTAACATTCGCTGATTCACGGAAACGTGGCTCACTCGGGATAAGTTGTCAGAGTCAGTACAGCCACCCGGTTTCTTCATGCATCGCGCCGACAGAAACAAACATCTTCCTGGTAAGAAGAAGGGCGGGGTGTATGCCTTATGATTAACGACTCATTGTGTATTCATATATATATTCATAACAACATACAGGAACTCAAGTTCTTTTGGCCACCTGACCTAGAATTCCTTACAATCAAATGTCGACCGTATTATCTTCCAAGAGAATTCTCTTTGATCATAGTCACAGCCGTGTATATCCCCCCAAGCAGATACCTCTTCGGCCCTGAAAGAACTTCACTGAACTATGTAAACTAGAAACCATACATCATGAGGCTGTATTTATTGTAGCTGTGGATTTTAACGAAGCTAACCTAAGATCAATACTCCATAAATTCTATCTGCATATCGAATGCGTGACACGAGCTGGCAAATTTCTGGATCATTGTTACTTGAACTTCCGCGATGCATACAAAGCTCTCCCCCGCACTGCCTTCGGGCAAATCTGACCATTTCTCCATTTTGTTGATCTCAGCCTAAATACAGAACTAAAACAGGAAACGCCCATGCTCAAGTCAATACAATGCTGGTCTGACCAATTGGATTCCATGCTTCAAGATTGCTTCAATCACGTGGACTGGGATATGTTCCGGGTAGCCTCAGACAACAACGTTGATGTATACGCTGACTCGGTAAGCGAGTTTATTAGCAAGTACTTCGGAGATGTCGTACCCGCTGTGATGATTAAAACCTTCCCTAACCAGAAACCGTGGAATAATGGCAGCATTCGCACAAAACTGAAAGCGCGAACCACCACTTTTAATCATGGCAAGGCTACCGGAAACAGTGCAGCTATTCCCTCTGCAAAGCAATCAAACAAGCAAAGCTTCAGTATAGAGACAAAGTAGAGTCACAATTCAATGGCTCAAACACGATATGTATGTGGCAGGATCTACAGTCAATCAGGGATTACAAAAAGAAAACCAGCCCTGTTGTATTCTATGCCATCTACTGCATTTTGCCTATGCCGCACGGCCATCGCTCATCCGTATATATATATGTACATATTCTATTCATCCCTTTACATTTGTGTGTATAAGGTAGTTGTTGTAAATTTGTTCGATTACTTGTTAGATATCACTGCATAGTCAGAACTAGAAGCAACAAGCATTTCGCTACACTATCTGGTAACCATGTGTATGTGACCAATAACATTTGATTTTATTCTATAGATTAGTATAACAGAGAAATTGTGGAAATATCTTCTTTTTATCGTATTTTTCAAATAAAACAATAGGCTAGTTAATCAATAGCTTATCTGACAGCTATGGGAATTAACAATGTAACTTTATAATATGTATTAAACCTTGTTAAATGATAATGCAGGTTCTGATCATTAGCCCGAAACACTCCTATACCACCCAACAAAAAAATTGTCCAGCCCATCTGGCATTTGCCAGAATTGCCAGATGGCCAATCCGCCCCTGCAAAGAGTTACTAAGATACATTGTCCAAAGATGCACAAATGGTTCAACTTTGTTCTTCCAGAATATAGTGCATGATTTTTGCTCATCCCCTTCCTCCCCTTCTCTTTCACCTAGGTCTACTAGGGTGTAATAGGATTGGGTGTTGCTCTGACCCTGCTCTTTGTGTTGCTGTCTCTCTCTGCTCTCTCAGTGTGCCTGATCCTGATCCTGAGACCCTCACAACACACAGGAGCTTTCACCAGGGTTTCAACAGGCATTTACCAAGGTTTCCCAACCCTTTAATAACAACCAGGGGCCGGCTGGTTCTCCTTCTATAAAAACTGGTGTCAGTTTACCCTCTAAGCCAGGGACTAGTCAGCAACTGGTTAACAACATCCCAGGGAGGGATGGTCACTGTTGAGGCATGATGTGACTGGAGTCTCAGTCTAACTTTCATTTATTATTAAATGGAGGTCACCACCCCATTACACACCACACACACAAACACACAAACCTCGCTGCTTTAGATCTCTGACCCAGATGAAGGTGTCAGTTACCCCAGAGAAGCCTTTCACTTCCTGGGTCACTCTCCCTGGTGACCTCACTCTCCCAAAGGTCAAATCTGGTTATTTAACAACTAGGTAAAGAGAAAGTAGAGCACAATGGGAAATAAAGAGAAAGTGGTTTGTGGAGAACTAAAGGTTGAATAATAGGTATCAAAACTGCACTTTTCTCAAGTACTCTCTCTCAATTCAATTCAAAGGGCTTTATTGGCATGGGAAAACACATGTTAACATTGCCAAAGCAAGTGAAATAGATAATAAACAAAAGAGAAATAAACAATCAAAAATGAACAGTAAACATTACAGTCACATGTTTCAAAGGAATAGACACATTATGGCTATGTACAGTGTTATAAT
>NC_068430.1:31779532-31854532 GCF_023373465.1 Oncorhynchus keta | reverse complement strand
GAGAGGGAAGGAGTACAGTAGAACAGTAGGAAGGATGTAAGTAAAGGGAAGTAGGACCGAGGAGAGGGAATGAGTACAGTAGAACAGTAGGAAGGATGTGAGAAAAGGGAAGTAGGACCGAGGAGAGGGAAGGAGTACAGTAGAACAGTAGGAAGGATGTAAGTAAAGGGAAGTAGGACCGAGGAGAAGGAAGGAGTAGAGTAGAACAGTAGGAAGGATGTGAGTAAAGGGAAGTAGGACCGAGGAGAGGGAAGTAGGACCGAGGAGAGGGAAGGAGTAGAGTAGAACATTAGGAAGGATGTGAGTAAAGGGAAGTAGGACCGAGGAGAGGGAAGGAGTAGAGTAGAACAGTAGAAAGGATGGGAGTAAAGGGAAGTAGGACCGAGGAGAGGGATGGAGTAGAGTAGAACAGTAGGAAGGATGTAAGTAAAGGGAAGTAGGACCGAGGAGAGGGAAGGAGTACAGTAGAACAGTAGGAAGGATGTAAGTAAAGGGAAGTAGGACCGAGGAGAGGGAATGAGTACAGTAGAACAGTAGGAAGGATGTGAGAAAAGGGAAGTAGGACCGAGGAGAGGGAAGGAGTACAGTAGAACAGTAGGAAGGATGTAAGTAAAGGGAAGTAGGACCGAGGAGAAGGAAGGAGTAGAGTAGAACAGTAGGAAGGATGTGAGTAAAGGGAAGTAGGACCGAGGAGAGGGAAGGAGTAGAGTAAAACAGTAGGAAGGATGTGAGCAAAGGAAGTAGGACCGAGGAGAGGGAAGGAGTAGAGTAGAACAGTAGGAAGGATGTGAGTAAAGGGAAGTAGAACCGAGGAGAAGGAAGTAGGACAGAGGAGAGGGAAGTAGGACCGAGGAGAGGGAAGGAGTAGAGTAGAACAGTAGGAAGTTTGTGAGTAAAGGGAAGTAGGACCGAGGAGAGGGAAGGAGTAGAGTATAACAGTAGGAAGGATGTGAGTAAAGGGAAGTAGGACCGAGGAGAGGGAAGGAGTAGAGTAGAACAGTAGGAAGGATGTGAGTAAAGGGAAGTAGGACCGAGGAGAGGGAAGTAGGACCGAGGAGAGGGAAGGAGTAGAGTAGAACAGTAGGAAGGATGTAGGGAAAGGAAGTAGGACCGAGGAGAAGGAAGGAGTAGAGTAGAACAGTAGGAAGGATGTGAGTAAAGGGAAGTAGGACCGAGGAGAGGGAAGTAGGACCGAGGAGAGGGAAGGAGTAGAGTAGAACATTAGGAAGGATGTGAGTAAAGGGAAGTAGGACCGAGGAGAGGGAAGGAGTAGAGTAGAACAGTAGAAAGGATGGGAGTAAAGGGAAGTAGGACCGAGGAGAGGGAAGGAGTAGAGTAGAACAGTAGGAAGGATGTGAGTAAAGGAAGTAGGACCGAGGAGAGGGAAGGAGTAGAGTAGAACAGTAGGAAGGATGTGAGTAAAGGGAAGTAGGACCGAGGAGAGGGAAGGAGTAGAGTAGAACAGTAGGAAGGATGTGAGTAAAGGAAGTAGGACCGAGGAGAGGGAAGGAGTAGAGTAGAACAGTAGGAAGGATGTGAGTAAAGGAAGTAGGACCGAGGAGAGGGAAGGAGTAGAGAGAACAGTAGGAAGGATGTGAGTAAAGGAAGTAGGACCGAGGAGAGGGAAGGAGTAGAGAGAACAGTAGGAAGGATGTGAGTAAAGGAAGTAGGACAGAGGAGAGGGAAGGAGTAGAGTAGAACAGTAGGAAGGATGTGAGTAAAGGGAAGTAGGACCGAGGAGAGGGAAGGAGTAGAGTAGAACAGTGGGAAGGATGTGAGTAAAGGAAGTAGGACCGAGGAGAGGGAAGGAGTAGAGTAGAACAGTAGGAAGGATGTGAGTAAAGGAAGTAGGACCGAGGAGAGGGAAGGAGTAGAGTAGAACAGTAGGAAGGATGTGAGTAAAAGAAGTAGGACCGAGGAGAGGGAAGGAGTAGAGTAGAACAGTAGGAAGGATGTGAGTAAAGGGAAGTAGGACCGAGGAGAGGGAAGTAGGACCGAGGAGAGAGAAGAAGGACCGAGGAGAGGGAAGGAGTAGAGTAGAACAGTAGGAAGTTTGTGAGTAAAGGGAAGTAGGACGGAGGAGAGGGAAGGAGTAGAGTATAACAGAAGGAAGGATGTGAGTAAAGGGAAGTAGGACCGAGGAGAGGGAAGGAGTAGAGTAGAACAGTAGGAAGGATGTGAGTAAAGGGAAGTAGGACCGAGGAGAGGGAAGTAGGACCGAGGAGAGGGAAGGAGTACAGTAGAACAGTAGGAAGGATGTTAGTAAAGGGAAGTAGGATCAAGGAGAGGGATGTAGGACCGAGGAGAGGGAAGGAGTACAGTAGAACAGTAGGAAGGATGTGAGTAAAGGAAGTAGGACCGAGGAGAGGGAAGGAGTAGAGTAGAACAGTAGGAAGGATGTGAGTAAAGGAAGTAGGACCGAGGAGAGGGAAGGAGTAGAGTAGAACAGTAGGAAGGATGTGAGTAAAAGAAGTAGGACCGAGGAGAGGGAAGGAGTAGAGTAGAACAGTAGGAAGGATGTGAGTAAAGGGAAGTAGGACCGAGGAGAGGGAAGGAGTAGAGTAGAACAGTAGGAAGGATGTGAGTAAAGGGAAGTAGGACCGAGGAGAGGGAAGGAGTAGAGTAGAACAGTAGGAAGGATGTGAGTAAAGGAAGTAGGACCGAGGAGAGGGAAGGAGTAGAGTAGAACAGTAGGAAGGATGTGAGTAAAAGAAGTAGGACCGAGGAGAGGGAAGGAGTAGAGTAGAACAGTAGGAAGGATGTGAGTAAAGGGAAGTAGGACCGAGGAGAGGGAAGGAGTAGAGTAGAACAGTAGGAAGGATGTGAGTAAAGGGAAGTAGGACCGAGGAGAGGGAAGGAGTAGAGTAGAACAGTAGGAAGGAGGTGAGTAAAGGGAAGTAGGACTGAGGAGAGGGAAGGAGTAGAGTAGAACATTAGGAAGGATGTGAGTAAAGGGAAGTAGGACTGAGGAGAGGGAAGGAGTAGTGTAAAACAGTAGGAAGGATGTGAGTAAAGGAAGTAGGACCGAGGAGAGGGAAGGAGTAGAGTAGAACAGTAGGAAGGATGTGAGTAAAAGAAGTAGGACCGAGGAGAGGGAAGGAGTAGAGTAGAACAGTAGGAAGGATGTGAGTAAAGGGAAGTAGGACCGAGGAGAGGGAAGGAGTAGAGTAGAACAGTAGGAAGGATGTGAGTAAAGGGAAGTAGGACCGAGGAGAGGGAAGGAGTAGAGTAGAACAGTAGGAAGGAGGTGAGTAAAGGGAAGTAGGACTGAGGAGAGGGAAGGAGTAGAGTAGAACAGTAGGAAGGATGTGAGTAAAGGGAAGTAGGACCGAGGAGAGGGAAGGAGTAGAGTAAAACAGTAGGAAGGATGTGAGTAAAGGAAGTAGGACCGAGGAGAGGGAAGGAGTAGAGTAGAACAGTAGGAAGGATGTGAGTAAAAGAAGTAGGACCGAGGAGAGGGAAGGAGTAGAGTAGAACAGTAGGAAGGATGTGAGTAAAAGAAGTAGGACCGAGGAGAGGGAAGGAGTAGAGTAGAAAAGTAGGAAGGATGTGAGTAAAGGGAAGTAGGACCGAGGAGAGGGAAGGAGAGAGTAGAACAGTAGGAAGGATGTGAGTAAAGGGAAGTAGGACCGAGGAGAGGGAAGTAGGACCGAGGAGAGGGAAGGAGTAGAGTAGAACAGTAGGAAGGATGTAAGTAAAGGGAAGTAGGACCGAGGAGAGGGAAGGAGTACAGTAGAACAGTAGGAAGGATGTAAGTAAAGGGACGTAGGACCGAGGAGAGGGAATGAGTACAGTAGAACAGTAGGAAGGATGTGAGAAAAGGGAAGTAGGACCGAGGAGAGGGAAGGAGTAGAGTAGAACAGTAGGAAGGATGTGAGTAAAAGAAGTAGGACCGAGGAGAGGGAAGGAGTAGAGTAGAACAGTAGGAAGGATGTGAGTAAAAGAAGTAGGACCGAGGAGAGGGAAGGAGTAGAGTAGAACAGTAGGAAGGATGTGAGTAAAGGAAGTAGGACCGAGGAGAGGGAAGGAGAGAGTAGAACAGTAGGAAGGATGTGAGTAAAGGGAAGTAGGACCGAGGAGAGGGAAGTAGGACCGAGGAGAGGGAAGGAGTAGAGTAGAACAGTAGGAAGGATGTAAGTAAAGGGAAGTAGGACCGAGGAGAGGGAAGGAGTAGAGTAGAACAGTAGGAAGGATGTGAGTAAAGGGAAGTAGGACCGAGGAGAGGGAATGAGTACAGTAGAACAGTAGGAAGGATGTGAGAAAAGGGAAGTAGGACCGAGGAGAGGGAAGGAGTACAGTAGAACAGTAGGAAGGATGTGTAAAGGAAGTAGGACCGAGGAGAAGGAAGGAGTAGAGTAGAACAGTAGGAAGGATGTGAGTAAAGGGAAGTAGGACCGAGGAGAGGGAAGTAGGACCGAGGAGAGGGAAGGAGTAGAGTAGAACATTAGGAAGGATGTGAGTAAAGGAAGTAGGACCGAGGAGAGGGAAGGAGTAGAGTAGAACAGTAGAAAGGATGGGAGTAAAGGGAAGTAGGACCGAGGAGAGGGATGGAGTAGAGTAGAACAGTAGGAAGGATGTAAGTAAAGGGAAGTAGGACCGAGGAGAGGGAAGGAGTACAGTAGAACAGTAGGAAGGATGTAAGTAAAGGGAAGTAGGACCGAGGAGAGGGAATGAGTACAGTAGAACAGTAGGAAGGATGTGAGAAAAGGAAGTAGGACCGAGGAGAGGGAAGGAGTACAGTAGAACAGTAGGAAGGATGTAAGTAAAGGGAAGTAGGACCGAGGAGAAGGAAGGAGTAGAGTAGAACAGTAGGAAGGATGTGAGTAAAGGGAAGTAGGACCGAGGAGAGGGAAGGAGTAGAGTAAAACAGTAGGAAGGATGTGAGCAAAGGAAGTAGGACCGAGGAGAGGGAAGGAGTAGAGTAGAACAGTAGGAAGGATGTGAGTAAAGGGAAGTAGAACCGAGGAGAAGGAAGTAGGACAGAGGAGAGGGAAGTAGGACCGAGGAGAGGGAAGGAGAGAGAGAACAGTAGGAAGTTTGTGAGTAAAGGAAGTAGGACCGAGGAGAGGGAAGGAGTAGAGTATAACAGTAGGAAGGATGTGAGTAAAGGGAAGTAGGACCGAGGAGAGGGAAGGAGTAGAGTAGAACAGTAGGAAGGATGTGAGTAAAGGGAAGTAGGACCGAGGAGAGGGAAGTAGGACCGAGGAGAGGGAAGGAGTAGAGTAGAACAGTAGGAAGGATGTAAGTAAAGGGAAGTAGGACCGAGGAGAGGGAAGGAGTACAGTAGAACAGTAGGAAGGATGTGAGTAAAGGAAGTAGGACTGAGGAGAGGGAAGGAGTAGAGTAGAACAGTAGTAAGGATGTAAGTAAAGGGAAGTAGGACCGAGGAGAGAGAATGAGTACAGTAGAACAGTAGGAAGGATGTGAGAAAAGGGAAGTAGGACCGAGGAGAGGGAAGGGGTAGAGTATAACAGTAGGAAGGATGTGAGCAAAGGGAAGTCGGACCGAGGAGAGGGAAGGAGGAGAGTAGAACAGTAGGAAGGATGTGAATAAAGGGAAGTAGGACCGAGAAGAGGGAAGGAGTACAGTAGAACAGTAGGAAGGATGTGAGTAAAGGGAAGTAGGACTGAGGAGAGGGAAGGAGTAGAGTAGAACAGTAGGAAGGATGTGAGTAAAGGGAAGTAGGACCGAGGAGAGGGAAGGAGTACAGTAGAACAGTAGGAAGGATGTGAGGAAAGGGAAGTAGGACCGAGGAGAGGGAAGGAGTAGAGTAGAACAGTAGGAAGTTTGTGAGTAAAGGGAAGAAGGACCGAGGAGAGGGAAGGAGTAGAGTATAACAGTAGGACGGATGTGAGTAAAGGGAAGTCGGACCGAGGAGAGGGAAGGAGTAGAGTAGAACAGTAGGAAGGATGTGAGTAAAGGGAAGTAGGACCGAGGAGAGGGAAGTAGGACCGAGGAGAGGGAAGGAGTAGAGTAGAACAGTAGGAAGGATGTGAGTAAAGGGAAGTAGGACCGAGGAGAGGGAAGGAGTAGAGTAGAACAGTAGGAAGGATGTGAGTAAATGAAGTAGAACCGAGGAGAGGGAAGGAGTAGAGTAGAACAGCAGGAAGGATGTGAGTAAAGGAAGTAGGACCGAGGAGAGGGAAGGAGTAGAGTAGAACAGCAGGAAGGATGTGAGTAAAGGAAGTAGGACCGAGGAGAGGGAAGGAGTAGAGTAGAACAGTAGGAAGGATGTGAGTAAAGGAAGTAGGACTGAGGAGAGGGAAGGAGTAGAGTAGAACAGTAGGAAGGATGTGAGTAAAGGAAGTAGGACCGAGGAGTGGGAAGGAGTAGAGTAGAACAGTAGGAAGGATGTGAGTAAAGGGAAGTAGAACCGAGGAGAAGGAAGTAGGACAGAGGAGAGGGAAGTAGGACCGAGGAGAGGGAAGGAGTAGAGTAGAACAGTAGGAAGTTTGTGAGTAAAGGGAAGTAGGACCGAGGAGAGGGAAGGAGTAGAGTATAACAGTAGGAAGGATGTGAGTAAAGGGAAGTAGGACCGAGGAGAGGGAAGGAGTAGAGTAGAACAGTAGGAAGGATGTGAGTAAAGGGAAGTAGGACCGAGGAGAGGGAAGTATGACCGAGGAGAGGGAAGGAGTAGAGTAGAACAGTAGGAAGGATGTAAGTAAAGGGAAGTAGGACCGAGGAGAGGGAAGGAGTACAGTAGAACAGTAGGAAGGATGTAAGTAAAGGGAAGTAGGACCGAGGAGAGGGAATGAGTACAGTAGAACAGTAGGAAGGATGTGATAAAAGGGAAGTAGGACCGAGGAGAGGGAAGGGGTAGAGTAGAACAGTAGGAAGGATGTGAGTAAAGGAAGTAGGACCGAGAAGAGGGAAGGAGTAGAGTAGAACAGTAGGAAGGATGTGAGTAAAGGAAGTAGGACCGAGGAGAGGGAAGGAGTAGAGTAGAACAGTAGGAAGGATGTGAGTAAAGGGAAGTAGGACCGAGGAGAGGGAAGGAGTAGAGTAGAACAGTAGGAAGGATGTGAGTAAAGGGAAGTAGGACCGAGGAGAGGGAAGGAGTAGAGTAGAACAGTAGGAAGGATGTGAGTAAAGGGAAGTAGGACCGAGGAGAGGGAAGGAGTAGAGTGGAACAGTAGGAAGGATGTGAGGAAAGGGAAGTAGGACCGAGGAGAGGGAAGGAGTAGAGTAGAACAGTAGGAAGTTTGTGAGTAAAGGGAAGAAGGACCGAGGAGAGGGAAGGAGTAGAGTATAACAGTAGGACGGATGTGAGTAAAGGGAAGTCGGACCGAGGAGAGGGAAGGAGTAGAGTAGAACAGTAGGAAGGATGTGAGTAAAGGGAAGTAGGACCGAGGAGAGGGAAGTAGGACCGAGGAGAGGGAAGGAGTAGAGTAGAACAGTAGGAAGGATGTGAGTAAAGGGAAGTAGGACCGAGGAGAGGGAAGGAGTAGAGTAGAACAGTAGGAAGGATGTGAGTAAATGAAGTAGAACCGAGGAGAGGGAAGGAGTAGAGTAGAACAGCAGGAAGGATGTGAGTAAAGGAAGTAGGACCGAGGAGAGGGAAGGAGTAGAGTAGAACAGCAGGAAGGATGTGAGTAAAGGAAGTAGGACCGAGGAGAGGGAAGGAGTAGAGTAGAACAGTAGGAAGGATGTGAGTAAAGGAAGTAGGACTGAGGAGAGGGAAGGAGTAGAGTAGAACAGTAGGAAGGATGTGAGTAAAGGAAGTAGGACCGAGGAGTGGGAAGGAGTAGAGTAGAAAAGTGGGAAGGATGTGAGTAAAGGAAGTAGGACCGAGGAGAGGGAAGGAGTAGAGTAGAACAGTTGGAAGGATGTGAGTAAAGGGAAGGAGGACCGAGGAGAGGGAAGGAGTAGAGTAGAACAGTAGGAAGGATGTGAGTAAAGGAAGTAGGACTGAGGAGAGGGAAGGAGTAGAGTAGAACAGTAGGAAGGATGTGAGTAAAGGAAGTAGGACCGAGGAGAGGGAAGGAGTAGAGTAGAACAGTAGGAAGGATGTGAGTAAAGGAAGTAGGACTGAGGAGAGGGAAGGAGTAGAGTAGAACAGTAGGAAGGATGTGAGTAAAGGGAAGTAGGACCGAGGAGAGGGAAGGAGTAGAGTAGAACAGCAGGAAGGATGTGAGTAAAGGAATTAGGACCGAGGAGACGGAAGGAGTAGAGTAGAACAGTAGGAAGGATGTGAGTAAAGGAAGTAGGACTGAGGAGAGGGAAGGAGTAGAGTAGAACTGTAGGAAGGATGTGAGTAAAGGAAGTAGGACCGAGGAGAGGGAAGGAGTAGAGTAGAACAGTAGTAAGGATGTAAGTAAAGGGAAGTAGGACCGAGGAGAGAGAATGAGTACAGTAGAACAGTAGGAAGGATGTGAGAAAAGGGAAGTAGGACCGAGGAGAGGGAAGGGGTAGAGTATAACAGTAGGAAGGATGTGAGCAAAGGGAAGTCGGACCGAGGAGAGGGAAGGAGGAGAGTAGAACAGTAGGAAGGATGTGAATAAAGGGAAGTAGGACCGAGAAGAGGGAAGGAGTACAGTAGAACAGTAGGAAGGATGTGAGTAAAGGGAAGTAGGACTGAGGAGAGGGAAGGAGTAGAGTAGAACAGTAGGAAGGATGTGAGTAAAGGGAAGTAGGACCGAGGAGAGGGAAGGAGTACAGTAGAACAGTAGGAAGGATGTGAGTAAAGGGAAGTAGGACCGAGGAGAGGGAAGGAGTACAGTAGAACAATAGGAAGGATGTGAGTAAAGGAAGTAGGACCGAGGAGAGGGAAGGAGTAGAGTAGAACAGTAGGAAGGATGTAAGTAAAGGGAAGTAGGACTGAGGAGAGGGAAGGAGTAGAGTAGAACAGTAGGAAGGATGTGAGTAAAGGGAAGTAGGACCGAGGAGAGGGAAGTAGGACCGAGGAGAGGGAAGGAGTAGAGTAGAACAGTAGGAAGGATGTAAGTAAAGGAAGTAGGACCGAGAAGAGGGAAGGAGTAGAGTAGAACAGTAGGAAGGATGTGAGGAAAGGGAAGTAGGACCGAGGAGAGGGAAGGAGTAGAGTAGAACAGTAGGAAGTTTGTGAGTAAAGGGAAGAAGGACCGAGGAGAGGGAAGGAGTAGAGTATAACCGTAGGACGGATGTGAGTAAAGGGAAGTCGGACCGAGGAGAGGGAAGGAGTAGAGTAGAACAGTAGGAAGGATGTGAGTAAAGGGAAGTAGGACCGAGGAGAGGGAAGGAGTAGAGTAGAACAGTAGGAAGGATGTGAGTAAATGAAGTAGAACCGAGGAGAGGGAAGGAGTAGAGTAGAACAGCAGGAAGGATGTGAGTAAAGGAAGTAGGACCGAGGAGAGGGAAGGAGTAGAGTAGAACAGCAGGAAGGATGTGAGTAAAGGAAGTAGGACCGAGGAGAGGGAAGGAGTAGAGTAGAACAGTAGGAAGGATGTGAGTAAAGGAAGTAGGACTGAGGAGAGGGAAGGAGTAGAGTAGAACAGTAGGAAGGATGTGAGTAAAGGAAGTAGGACCGAGGAGTGGGAAGGAGTAGAGTAGAAAAGTGGGAAGGATGTGAGTAAAGGAAGTAGGACCGAGGAGAGGGAAGGAGTAGAGTAGAACAGTTGGAAGGATGTGAGTAAAGGGAAGGAGGACCGAGGAGAGGGAAGGAGTAGAGTAGAACAGTAGGAAGGATGTGAGTAAAGGAAGTAGGACCGAGGAGAGGGAAGGAGTAGAGTAGAACAGTAGGAAGGATATGAGTAAAGGAAGTAGGACCGAGGAGAGGGAAGGAGTAGAGTAGAACAGCAGGAAGGATGTGAGTAAAGGAATTAGGACCGAGGAGACGGAAGGAGTAGAGTAGAACAGCAGGAAGGATGTGAGTAAAGGAAGTAGGACCGAGGAGAGGGAAGGAGTAGAGTAGAACAGTAGGAAGGATGTGAGTAAAGGAAGTAGGACTGAGGAGAGGGAAGGAGTAGAGTAGAACAGTAGGAAGGATGTGAGTAAAGGAAGTAGGACCGAGGAGAGGGAAGGAGTAGAGTAGAACAGTAGTAAGGATGTAAGTAAAGGGAAGTAGGACCGAGGAGAGGGAAGGAGTAGAGTAGAACAGTAGGAAGGATGTGAGTAAAGGGAAGTAGGACCGAGGAGAGGGAAGGAGTAGAGTAGAACAGTAGGAAGGATGTGAGTAAAGGGAAGTAGGACCGAGGAGAGGGAAGGAGTAGAGTGGAACAGTAGGAAGGATGTGAGGAAAGGGAAGTAGGACCGAGGAGAGGGAAGGAGTAGAGTAGAACAGTAGGAAGGATGTGAGTAAAGGGAAGAAGGACCGAGGAGAGGGAAGGAGTAGAGTAGAACAGTAGGAAGGATGTGAGTAAAGGGAAGTCAGACCGAGGAGAGGGAAGGAGTAGAGTAGAACAGTAGGAAGGATGTGAGTAAAGGGAAGTAGGACCGAGGAGAGGGAAGGAGGAGTAGAGAGAACAGTAGGAAGGATGTGAGTAAAGGAAGTAGGACCGAGGAGAGGGAAGGAGTAGAGAGAACAGCAGGAAGGATGTGAGTAAAGGAAGTAGGACCGAGGAGAGGGAAGGAGTAGAGTAGAACAGTAGGAAGGATGTGAGTAAAGGAAGTAGGACTGAGGAGAGGGAAGGAGTAGAGTAGAACAGTAGGAAGGATGTGAGTAAAGGAAGTAGGACCGAGGAGTGGGAAGGAGTAGAGTAGAAAAGTGGGAAGGATGTGAGTAAAGGAAGTAGGACCGAGGAGACGGAAGGAGTAGAGTAGAACAGCAGGAAGGATGTGAGTAAAGGAAGTAGGACCGAGGAGAGGGAAGGAGTACAGTAGAACAGTAGGAAGGATGTGAGTAAAGGAAGTAGGACTGAGGAGAGGGAAGGAGTAGAGTAGAACAGTAGGAAGGATATGAGTAAAGGAAGTAGGACCGAGGAGAGGGAAGGAGTAGAGTAGAACAGCAGGAAGGATGTGAGTAAAGGAATTAGGACCGAGGAGACGGAAGGAGTAGAGTAGAACAGCAGGAAGGATGTGAGTAAAGGAAGTAGGACCGAGGAGAGGGAAGGAGTAGAGTAGAACAGTAGGAAGGATGTGAGTAAAGGAAGTAGGACTGAGGAGAGGGAAGGAGTAGAGTAGAACAGTAGGAAGGATGTGAGTAAAGGAAGTAGGACCGAGGAGAGGGAAGGAGTAGAGTAGAACAGTAGTAAGGATGTAAGTAAAGGGAAGTAGGACCGAGGAGAGGGAAGGAGTAGAGTAGAACAGTAGGAAGGATGTGAGTAAAGGGAAGTAGGACCGAGGAGAGGGAAGGAGAGAGAAACATTAGGAAGGATGTGAGTAAAGGAAGTAGGACCGAGGAGAGGGAAGGAGTAGAGTGGAACAGTAGGAAGGATGTGAGGAAAGGGAAGTAGGACCGTGGAGAGGGAAGGAGTAGAGTAGAACAGTAGGAAGTTTGTGAGTAAAGGGAAGAAGGACCGAGGAGAGGGAAGGAGTAGAGTATAACAGTAGGACGGATGTGAGTAAAGGGAAGTCAGACCGAGGAGAGGGAAGGAGTAGAGTAGAACAGTAGGAAGGATGTGAGTAAAGGGAAGTAGGACCGAGGAGAGGGAAGTAGGACCGAGGAGAGGGAAGGAGTAGAGTAGAACAGTAGGAAGGATGTGAGTAAAGGGAAGTAGGACCGAGGAGAGGGAAGGAGTAGAGTAGAACAGTAGGAAGGATGTGAGTAAAGGAAGTAGAACCGAGGAGAGGGAAGGAGTAGAGTAGAACAGCAGGAAGGATGTGAGTAAAGGAAGTAGGACCGAGGAGAGGGAAGGAGTAGAGTAGAACAGCAGGAAGGATGTGAGTAAAGGAAGTAGGACCGAGGAGAGGGAAGGAGTAGAGTAGAACAGTAGGAAGGATGTGAGTAAAGGAAGTAGGACTGAGGAGAGGGAAGGAGTAGAGTAGAACAGTAGGAAGGATGTGAGTAAAGGAAGTAGGACCGAGGAGAGGGAAGGAGTAGAGTAGAACAGTGGAAGGATGTGAGTAAAGGAAGTAGGACCGAGGAGAGGGAAGGAGTAGAGTAGAACAGTAGGAAGGATGAGTAAAGGAAGGAGGAGAGGAGAGGGAAGGAGCAGAGAGAACAGTAGGAAGGATGAGTAAAGGAAGTAGGACCGAGGAGAGGGAAGGAGAGTAGAACAGAAGGAAGGATGTGAGTAAAGGAAGTAGGACCGAGGAGAGGGAAGGAGTAGAGTAGAACAGTAGGAAGGATGTGAGTAAAGGAAGTAGGACCGAGGAGAGGGAAGGAGTAGAGAGAACAGCAGGAAGGATGTGAGTAAAGGAAGTAGGACCGAGGAGAGGGAAGGAGTAGAGCAGAACAGTAGGAAGGATGTGAGTAAAGGAAGTAGGACCGAGGAGAGGGAAGGAGTAGAGTAGAACAGTAGGAAGGATGTGAGTAAAGGAAGTAGGACCGAGGAGAGGGAAGGAGTAGAGAGAACAGCAGGAAGGATGTGAGTAAAGGAAGTAGGACCGAGGAGAGGGAAGGAGTAGAGCAGAACAGCAGGAAGGATGTGAGTAAAGGAAGTAGGACCGAGGAGAGGGAAGGAGTAGAGTAGAACAGTAGGAAGGATGTGAGTAAAGGGAAGGGACTGAGGAGAGGGAAGGAGTAGAGTAGAACAGTAGGAAGGATGTGAGTAAAGGAAGTAGGACCGAGGAGAGGGAAGGAGTAGAGTAGAACAGTAGGAAGGATGTGAGTAAAGGGAAGTAGGACCGAGGAGAGGGAAGGAGAGAGTAGAACAGTAGGAAGGATGTGAGTAAAGGGAAGTAGGACCGAGGAGAGGGAAGGAGTAGAGTAGAACAGTAGGAAGGATGTGAGTAAAGGGAAGTAGGACCGAGGAGAGGGAAGGAGTAGAGAACAGTAGGAAGGATGTGAGTAAAGGAAGTAGGACTGAGGAGAGGGAAGGAGTAGAGTAGAACAGCAGGAAGGATGTGAGTAAAGGAAGTAGGACCGAGGAGAGGGAAGGAGTAGAGTAGAACAGTAGGAAGGATGTGAGTAAAGGAAGTAGGACCGAGGAGAGGGAAGGAGTAGAGTAGAACAGTAGGAAGGATGTGAGTAAAGGAAGTAGGACCGAGGAGAGGGAAGGAGTAGAGTAGAACAGTAGGAAGGATGTGAGTAAAGGGAAGTAGGACCGAGGAGAGGGAAGGAGTAGAGTAGAACAGCAGGAAGGATGTGAGTAAAGGAAGTAGGACCGAGGAGAGGGAAGGAGTAGAGCAGAACAGTAGGAAGGATGTGAGTAAAGGAAGTAGGACCGAGGAGAGGGAAGGAGTAGAGTAGAACAGTAGGAAGGATGTGAGTAAAGGAAGTAGGACCGAGGAGAGGGAAGGAGTAGAGTAGAACAGTAGGAAGGATGTGAGTAAAGGAAGTAGGACCGAGGAGAGGGAAGGAGTAGAGTAGAACAGCAGGGAAGGATGTGAGTAAAGGAAGAGGACCGAGGAGAGGGAAGGAGTAGAGTAGAACAGCAGGAAGGATGTGAGTAAAGGAAGTAGGACCGAGGAGAGGGAAGGAGTAGAGTAGAACAGCAGGAAGGATGTGAGTAAAGGAAGTAGGACTGAGGAGAGGGAAGGAGTAGAGTAGAACAGCAGGAAGGATGTGAGTAAAGGAAGTAGGACCGAGGAGAGGGAAGGAGAGAGTAGAACAGCAGGAAGGATGTGAGTAAAGGAAGTAGGACCGAGGAGAGGGAAGGAGTAGAGTAGAACAGCAGGAAGGATGTGAGTAAAGGAAGTAGGACCGAGGAGAGGGAAGGAGTAGAGTAGAACAGTAGGAAGGATGTGAGTAAAGGAAGTAGGACTGAGGAGAGGGAAGGAGTAGAGAACAGGGAAGGATGTGAGTAAAGGAAGTAGGACCGAGGAGAGGGAAGGAGTAGAGTAGAACAGTAGGAAGGATGTGAGGGGAAGTAGGACCGAGGAGAGGGAAGGAGTAGAGCAGAACAGCAGGAAGGATGTGAGTAAAGGGAAGTAGGACCGAGGAGAGGGAAGGAGTAGAGTAGAACAGTAGGAAGGATGTGAGTAAAGGGAAGTAGGACCGAGGAGAGGGAAGGAGAGAGTAGAACAGTAGGAAGGATGTGAGTAAAGGGAAGTAAAGGAGAGGGAAGGAGAGAGAGAGCAGAACAGCAGGAAGGATGAGTAAAGGAAGTAGACCGAGGAGAGGGAAGGAGAGAGTAGAACAGTAGGAAGGATGTGAGTAAAGGGAAGTAGGACCGAGGAGAGGGAAGGAGAGAGTAGAACAGTAGGAAGGATGTGAGTAAAGGGAAGTAGGACCGAGGAGAGGGAAGGGAAGGAGAGGGAAGGAGTAGAGAGAGAACAGTAGGAAGGATGTGAGTAAAGGGAAGTGAGGACCGAGGAGAGGGAAGGAGTAGAGTAGAACAGTAGGAAGGATGTGAGTAAAGGAAGTAGGACCGAGGAGAGGGAAGGAGTAGAGTAGAACAGTAGGAAGGATGTGAGTAAAGGGAAGTAGGACCGAGGAGAGGGAAGGAGTAGAGTAGAACAGTAGGAAGGATGTGAGTAAAGGAAGTAGGACCGAGGAGAGGGAAGGAGTAGAGTAGAACAGTAGGAAGGATGTGAGTAAAGGAAGTAGGACTGAGGAGAGGGAAGGAGTAGAGTAGAACAGTAGGAAGGATGTGAGTAAAGGAAGTAGGACCGAGGAGAGGGAAGGAGTAGAGTAGAACAGTAGGAAGGATGTGAGTAAAGGAAGTAGGACCGAGGAGAGGGAAGGAGTAGAGTAGAACAGTTGGAAGGATGTGAGTAAAGGGAAGGAGGACCGAGGAGAGGGAAGGAGTAGAGTAGAACAGTAGGAAGGATGTGAGTAAAGGAAGTAGGACCGAGGAGAGGGAAGGAGTAGAGTAGAACAGTAGGAAGGATGTGAGTAAAGGAAGTAGGACCGAGGAGAGGGAAGGAGTAGAGTAGAACAGCAGGAAGGATGTGAGTAAAGGAAGTAGGACCGAGGAGAGGGAAGGAGTAGAGTAGAACAGCAGGAAGGATGTGAGTAAAGGAAGTAGGACCGAGGAGAGGGAAGGAGTAGAGTAGAACAGTAGGAAGGATGTGAGTAAAGGAAGTAGGACTGAGGAGAGGGAAGGAGTAGAGTAGAACAGTAGGAAGGATGTGAGTAAAGGAAGTAGGACCGAGGAGAGGGAAGGAGTAGAGAACAGTAGGAAGGATGTGAGTAAAGGGAAGTAGGACCGAGGAGAGGGAAGGAGTAGAGTAGAACAGTAGGAAGGATGTGAGAAAAGGGAAGTAGGACCGAGGAGAGGGAAGGAGTAGAGTAGAACAGTAGGAAGGATGTGAGTAAAGGGAAGTAGGACTGAGGAGAGGGAAGGAGAGTAGAACAGTAGGAAGGATGTGAGTAAAGGGAAGTAGGACCGAGAAGAGGGAAGGAGTACAGAGTAGGAAGGATGTGAAAAGGGAAGTAGGACTGAGGAGAGGGAAGGAGTAGAGGAACAGTAGGAAGGATGTGAGTAAAGGAAGTAGGACCGAGGAGAGGGAAGGAGTAGAGTAGAACAGTAGGAAGGATGTGAGTAAAGGGAAGTAGGACTGAGGAGAGGGAAGGAGTAGAGTAGAACAGCAGGAAGGATGAGCAAAGGAAGTAAAGGAAGTAGGACCGAGGAGAGGGAAGGAGTAGAGTAGAACAGTAGGAAGGATGTGAGTAAAGGAAGTAGGACCGAGGAGAGGGAAGGAGTAGAGTAGAACAGCAGGAAGGATGTGAGTAAAGAGAAGTAGGACTGAGGAGAAGGAAGGAGTAGAGCAGAACAGAAGGAAGGATGTGAGTAAAGGAAGTAGGACCGAGGAGAGGGAAGGAGTAGAGCAGAACAGTAGGAAGGATGTGAGTAAAGGAAGTAGGACCGAGGAGAGGGAAGGAGTAGAGTAGAACAGTAGGAAGGATGTGAGTAAAGGGAAGTAGGACCGAGGAGAGGGAAGGGAGGAGAGGGAAGGAGTAGAGTAGAACAGTAGGAAGGATGTGAGTAAAGGGAAGTAGGACCGAGGAGAGGGAAGGAGTAGAGTAGAACAGTAGGAAGGATGTGAGTAAAGGAAGTAGGACCGAGGAGAGGGAAGGAGTAGAGTAGAACAGTAGGAAGGATGTGAGTAAAGGAAGTAGGACCGAGGAGAGGGAAGGAGTAGAGTAGAACAGCAGGAAGGATGTGAGTAAAGGAAGTAGGACTGAGGAGAGGGAAGGAGAGAGTAGAACAGTAGGAAGGATGTGAGTAAAGGGAAGTAGGACCGAGGAGAGGGAAGGGGAAGGGAAGGAGAGACAGTAGGAAGGATGTGAGTAAAGGAAGTAGGACCGAGGAGAGGGAAGGAGTAGAGTAGAACAGTAGGAAGGATGTGAGTAAAGGAAGTAGGACCGAGGAGAAGGAAGGAGTAGAGTAGAACAGAAGGAAGGATGTGAGTAAAGGGAAGTAGGACCGAGGAGAGGGAAGGAGTACAGTAGAACAGTAGGAAGGATGTGAGTAAAGGAAGTAGGACCGAGGAGAGGGAAGGAGTAGAGTAGAACAGTAGGAAGGATGTAAGTAAAGGGAAGTAGGACCGAGGAGAGGGAAGGAGTACAGTAGAACAGTAGGAAGGATGTAAGTAAAGGGAAGTAGGACCGAGGAGAGAGAATGAGTACAGTAGAACAGTAGGAAGGATGTGAGAAAAGGGAAGTAGGACCGAGGAGAGGGAAGGGGTAGAGTATAACAGTAGGAAGGATGTGAGTAAAGGGAAGTCGGACCGAGGAGAGGGAAGGAGTAGAGTAGAACAGTAGGAAGGATGTGAATAAAGGGAAGTAGGACCGAGAAGAGGGAAGGAGTACAGTAGAACAGTAGGAAGGATGTGAGTACAGGGAAGTAGGACTGAGGAGAGGGAAGGAGTAGAGTAGAACAGTAGGAAGGATGTGAGTAAAGGGAAGTAGGACCGAGGAGAGGGAAGGAGTACAGTAGAACAGTAGGAAGGATGTGAGTAAAGGGAAGTAGGACCGAGGAGAGGGAAGGAGTACAGTAGAACAATAGGAAGGATGTGAGTAAAGGAAGTAGGACCGAGGAGAGGGAAGGAGTAGAGTAGAACAGTAGGAAGGATGTGAGTAAAGAGAAGTAGGACCGAGGAGAAGGAAGGAGTAGAGTAGAACAGAAGGAAGGATGTGAGTAAAGGGAAGTAGGACCGAGGAGAGGGAAGGAGTACAGTAGAACAGTAGGAAGGATGTGAGTAAAGGGAAGGAGGGGAAGTCCGAGAGAGAGGGAAGGAGTAGAGTAGAACAGTAGGAAGGATGTGAGTAAAGGGAAGTAGGACCGAGGAGAGGGAAGGAGAGGGAAGAGAGTAGAACAGTAGGAAGGATGTGAGTAAAGGGAAGTAGGACCGAGGAGAGGGAAGGAGTAGAGTAGAACATTAGGAAGGATGTGAGTAAAGGGAAGTAGGACCGAGGAGAGGGAAGGAGTAGAGCAGAACAGTAGGAAGGATGTGAGTAAAGGAAGTAGGACCGAGGAGAGGGAAGGAGTAGAGAGAACAGTAGGAAGGATGTGAGTAAAGGAAGTAGGACTGAGGAGAGGGAAGGAGTAGAGTAGAACAGTAGGAAGGATGTGAGTAAAGGGAAGTAGGACCGAGGAGAGGGAAGTAGGACATAGGAGAGGTAAGGAGAGTAGAACAGTAGGAAGGATGTAAGTAAAGGGAAGTAGGACCGAGGAGAGGGAAGGAGTAGAGTAGAACAGTAGGAAGGATGTGAGTAAAGGGAAGTAGGACCGAGGAGAGGGAAGGAGTAGAGTAGAACAGAAGGAAGGATGTGAGTAAAGGGAAGTAGGACCGAGGAGAGGGAAGGAGTACAGTAGAACAGTAGGAAGGATGTGAGTAAAGGAAGTAGGACCGAGGAGAGGGAAGGAGTAGAGTAGAACAGTAGGAAGGATGTAAGTAAAGGGAAGTAGGACCGAGGAGAGGGAAGGAGTACAGTAGAACAGTAGGAAGGATGTAAGTAAAGGGAAGTAGGACCGAGGAGAGAGAATGAGTACAGTAGAACAGTAGGAAGGATGAGAAAAGGAAGTAGGACCGAGGAGAGGGAAGGAGTAGAGAGAACAGTAGGAAGGATGTGAGTAAAGGGAAGTAGGACCGAGGAGAGGGAAGGAGTAGAGTAGAACAGTAGGAAGGATGTGAGTAAAGGGAAGTAGGACCGAGAAGAGGGAAGGAGAGAGTAGAACAGTAGGAAGGATGTGAGTAAAGGGAAGTAGGACTGAGGAGAGGGAAGGAGTAGAGTAGAACAGTAGGAAGGATGTGAGTAAAGGGAAGTAGGACCGAGGAGAGGGAAGGAGTACAGTAGAACAGTAGGAAGGATGTGAGTAAAGGGAAGTAGGACCGAGGAGAGGGAAGGAGTAGAGAGAACAGTAGGAAGGATGTGAGTAAAGGAAGTAGGACCGAGGAGAGGGAAGGAGTACAGTAGAACAGGAAGGATGTGAGTAAAGGAAGTAGGACCGAGGAGAGGGAAGGAGTAGAGTAGAACAGTAGGAAGGATGTGAGTAAAGGAAGTAGGACCGAGGAGAGGGAAGGAGTAGAGTAGAACAGTAGGAAGGATGTGAGTAAAGGGAAGTAGGACCGAGGAGAGGGAAGGAGTACAGTAGAACAGTAGGAAGGATGTGAGTAAAGGGAAGTAGGACCGAGGAGAGGGAAGGAGTACAGTAGAACAATAGGAAGGATGTGAGTAAAGGAAGTAGGACCGAGGAGAGGGAAGGAGTAGAGTAGAACAGTAGGAAGGATGTGAGTAAAGGGAAGTAGGACCGAGGAGAGGGAAGGAGTACAGTAGAACAGTAGGAAGGATGTGAGTAAAGGGAAGTAGGACCGAGGAGAGGGAAGGAGTACAGTAGAACAGTAGGAAGGATGTGAGTAAAGGAAGTAGGACCGAGGAGAGGGAAGGAGCAGAGTAGAACAGTAGGAAGGATGTGAGTAAAGGAAGTAGGACCGAGGAGAGGGAAGGAGTAGAGTAGAACAGTAGGAAGGATGTGAATAAAGGAAGTAGGACCGAGGAGAGGGAAGGAGTAGAGTAGAACAGTAGGAAGGATGTGAGTAAAGGGAAGTAGGACCGAGGAGAGGGAAGGAGTAGAGTAGAACAGTAGGAAGGATGTGAGTAAAGGGAAGTAGGACCGAGGAGAAGGAAGGAGTAGAGTAGAACAGAAGGAAGGATGTGAGTAAAGGGAAGTAGGACCGAGGAGAGGGAAGGAGTAGAGTAGAACAGTAGGAAGGATGTGAGTAAAGGAAGTAGGACCGAGGAGAGGGAAGGAGAGAGTAGAACAGTAGGAAGGATGTAAGTAAAGGGAAGTAGGACCGAGGAGAGGGAAGGAGTAGAGAGAACAGTAGGAAGGATGTGAGTAAAGGGAAGTAGGACAGGAGAGGGAAGGAGTAGAGTAGAACACAATAGGAAGGATGTGAGTAAAGGAAGTAGGACCGAGGAGAGGGAAGGAGTAGAGTAGAACAGTAGGAAGGATGTGAGTAAAGGGAAGTAGGACTGAGGAGAGGGAAGGAGTAGAGTAGAACAGTAGGAAGGATGTGAGTAAAGGAAGTAGGACTGAGGAGAGGGAAGGAGAGAGTAGAACAGTAGGAAGGATGTGAGTAAAGGAAGTAGGACCGAGGAGAGGGAAGGAGTAGAGTAGAACAGTAGGAAGGATGTGAGTAAAGGGAAGTAGGACCGAGGAGAAGGAAGGAGTAGAGTAGAACAGAAGGAAGGATGTGAGTAAAGGGAAGTAGGACCGAGGAGAGGGAAGGAGTACAGTAGAACAGTAGGAAGGATGTGAGTAAAGGAAGTAGGACCGAGGAGAGGGAAGGAGTAGAGTAGAACAGTAGGAAGGATGTGAGTAAAGGGAAGTAGGACCGAGGAGAGATGGAAGGAGTAGAGTAGAACAGTAGGAAGGATGTGAGTAAAGGGAAGTAGGACCGAGGAGAGGGAAGGAGGAGTAGAACAGAGGAAGGATGAGAATAAAGGGAAGTAGGACCGAGGAGAGGGAAGGAGTACAGTAGAACAGTAGGAAGGATGTGAGTAAAGGGAAGTAGGACCGAGGAGAGGGAAGGAGTACAGTAGAACAGTAGGAAGGATGTGAGTAAAGGGAAGTAGGACCGAGGAGAGGGAAGGAGTACAGTAGAACAGTAGGAAGGATGTGAGTAAAGGAAGTAGGACCGAGGAGAGGGAAGTAGGACCGAGGAGAGGGAAGGAGTAGAGTAGAACAGTAGGAAGGATGTGAGTAAAGGGAAGTAGGACCGAGGAGAGGGAAGGAGTACAGTAGAACAGTAGGAAGGATGTGAGTAAAGGGAAGTAGGACCGAAAGGGAAGTAGGACCGAGGAGAGGGAAGGAGTAGAGTAGAACAGTAGGAAGGATGTGAGTAAAGGAAGTAGGACCGAGGAGAGGGAAGGAGTAGAGAGAACAGTAGGAAGGATGTGAGTAAAGGGAAGTAGGACCGAGGAGAGGGAAGGAGTAGAGTAGAACAGTAGGAAGGATGTGAGTAAAGGGAAGTAGGACCGAGGAGAGGGAAGGAGAGAGTAGAACAGTAGGAAGGATGTGAGTAAAGGAAGTAGGACCGAGGAGAGGGAAGGAGTACAGTAGAACAGTAGGAAGGATGTGAGTAAAGGGAAGTAGGACCGAGGAGAGGGAAGGAGTACAGTAGAACAATAGGAAGGATGTGAGTAAAGGAAGTAGGACCGAGGAGAGGGAAGGAGTAGAGTAGAACAGTAGGAAGGATGTAAGTAAAGGGAAGTAGGACTGAGGAGAGGGAAGGAGTAGAGTAGAACAGTAGGAAGGATGTGAGTAAAGGGAAGTAGGACCGAGGAGAGGGAAGTAGGACATAGGAGAGGGAAGGAGTAGAGTAGAACAGTAGGAAGGATGTAAGTAAAGGGAAGTAGGACCGAGGAGAGGGAAGGAGTAGAGTAGAACAGTAGGAAGGATGTGAGTAAAGGGAAGTAGGACCGAGGAGAAGGAAGGAGTAGAGAGAACAGAGGAAGGATGTGAGTAAAGGAAGTAGGACTGAGGAGAGGGAAGGAGTAGAGAACAGTAGGAAGGATGTGAGTAAAGGAAGTAGGACCGAGGAGAGGGAAGGAGTAGAGTAGAACAGTAGGAAGGATGTGAGTAAAGGGAAGTAGGACCGAGGAGAGGGAAGGAGTAGAGTAGAACAGTAGGAAGGATGTGAGTAAAGGGAAGTAGGACCGAGGAGAGGGAAGGAGAGTAGAACAGTAGGAAGGATGTGAGGGGAAGTAGGACCGAGGAGAGGGAAGGAGTAGAGTAGAACAGTAGGAAGGATGTGAGTAAAGGGAAGTAGGACCGAGGAGAGGGAAGGAGTAGAGTAGAACAGTAGGAAGGATGTGAGAAAAGGGAAGTAGGACCGAGAGAGGGAAGGAGTAGAGTAGAACAGGGAAGGATGAGTAAAGGGAAGTAGGACTGAGGAGAGGGAAGGAGTAGAGTAGAACAGTAGGAAGGATGTGAGTAAAGGGAAGTAGGACCGAGGAGAGGGAAGGAGTAGAGTAGAACAGGAGGAAGGATGAGTAAAGGAAGTAGGACCGAGGAGAGGGAAGGAGTAGAGTAGAACAGTAGGAAGGATGTGAGTAAGGGAAGTAGGACCGAGGAGAGGGAAGGAGTAGAGAGAACAGAGGAAGGATGTGAGTAAAGGAAGTAGGACCGAGGAGAGGAAGGAGGAGTAGAACAGAGGAAGGATGTGAGTAAAGGAAGTAGGACCGAGGAGAGGGAAGGAGTAGAGTAGAACAGTAGGAAGGATGTGAGTAAAGGGAAGTAGGACCTGAGGAGAGGGAAGGAGAGAGAGAACAGGGAAGGATGTGAGTAAAGGAAGTAGGACCGAGGAGAGGGAAGGAGAGAGTAGAACAGTAGGAAGGATGTGAGTAAAGGAAGTAGGACCGAGGAGAGGGAAGGAGTAGAGTAGAACAGTAGGAAGGATGTAGTAAAGGGAAGTAGGACCGAGGAGAGGGAAGGAGTAGAGTAGAACAGTAGGAAGGATGTGAGTAAAGGGAAGTAGGACCGAGGAGAGGGAAGGAGTACAGTAGAACAGTAGGAAGGATGTGAGAAAGGAAGTAGGACCGAGGAGAGGGAAGGAGTAGAGTAGAACAGTAGGAAGGATGTGAGTAAAAGGAAGTAGGACCGAGGAGAGGGAAGGAGAGAGTAGAACAGTAGGAAGGATGTGAGTAAAGGGAAGTAGGACCGAGGAGAGGGAAGGAGTAGAGTAGAACAGTAGGAAGGATGTGAGTAAAAGGGAAGTAGGACTGAGGAGAGGGAAGGAGTAGAGTAGAACAGTAGGAAGGATGTGAGTAAAGGGAAGTAGGACCGAGGAGAGGGAAGGAGTAGAGTAGAACAGTAGGAAGGATGTGAGTAAAGGAAGTAGGACCGAGGAGAGGGAAGGAGCAGAGTAGAACAGAGGAAGGATGTGAGTAAAGGAAGTAGGACCGAGGAGAGGGAAGGAGTAGAGTAGAACAGTAGGAAGGATGTGAGTAAAGGGAAGTAGGACTGAGGAGAGGGAAGGAGTAGAGTAGAACAGCAGGAAGGATGTGAGTAAAGGGAAGTAGGACTAGAGGAGAGGGAAGGAGTAGAGTAGAACAGTAGGAAGGATGTGAGTAAAGGGAAGTAGGACCGAGGAGAGGGAAGGAGGAGTAGAACAGTAGGAAGGATGTGAAGTAAAGGGAAGCAGGACTGAGGAGAGGAAGGAGAGAGAGAACAGTAGGAAGGATGTGAGTAAAGGGAAGTAGGACCGAGGAGAGGGAAGTAGGACATAGGAGAGGGAAGGAGTAGAGTAGAACAGTAGGAAGGATGTAAGTAAAGGGAAGTAGGACCGAGGAGAGGGAAGGAGTAGAGTAGAACAGTCGGAAGGATGTGAGTAAAGGGAAGTAGGACCGAGGAGAAGGAAGGAGTAGAGTAGAACAGAAGGAAGGATGTGAGTAAAGGGAAGTAGGACCGAGGAGAGGGAAGGAGTACAGTAGAACAGTAGGAAGGATGTGAGTAAAGGGAAGTAGGACCGAGGAGAGGGAAGGAGTAGAGTAGAACAGTGGGAAGGATGTGAGTAAAGGGAAGTAGGACCGAGGAGAGATGGAAGGAGTAGAGTAGAACAGTCGGAAGGATGTGAATAAAAGGGAGGTAGGACCGAGGAGAGGGAAGGAGTAGAGTAGAACAGTAGGAAGGATGAGAATAAAGGGAAGTAGGACCGAGGAGAGGGAAGGAGTACAGTAGAACAGTAGGAAGGATGTGAGTAAAGGGAAGTAGGACCGAGGAGAGGGAAGGAGTACAGTAGAACAGTAGGAAGGATGTGAGTAAAGGGAAGTAGGACCGAGGAGAGGGAAGGAGTAGAGTAGAACAGTAGGAAGGATGTGAGTAAAGGAAGTAGGACCGAGGAGAGGGAAGGAGTAGAGTAGAACAGTAGGAAGGATGTGAGTAAAGGAAGTAGGACCGAGGAGAGGGAAGGAGCAGAGTAGAACAGTAGGAAGGATGTAAGTAAAGGGAAGTAGGACCGAGGAGAGGGAAGGAGAGAGTAGAACAGTAGGAAGGATGTGAGAGTAAAGGAAGTAGGACCGAGGAGAGGGAAGTAGGACCGAGGAGAGGGAAGGAGTAGAGTAGAACAGTAGGAAGGATGTAGTAAAGGAAGTAGGACCGAGGAGAGGGAAAGAGAGAGAACAGTAGGAAGGATGTGGAGTAAAAGGAAGTAGGACCGAGGAGAGGGAAGGAGTAGAGCAGAACAGCAGGAAGGATGTGAGTAAAGGGAAGTAGGACTGAGGAGAGATGGAAGGAGTAGAGTAGAACAGTAGGAAGGATGTGAATAAAAGGGAAGTAGGACCGAGGAGAGGGAAGGAGTAGAGTAGAACAGTAGGAAGGATGTGAGTAAAGGGAAGTAGGACCGAGGAGAGGAAGGAGTAGAGAGAACAGTAGGAAGGATGTAAGTAAAGGGAAGTAGGACTGAGGAGAGGGAAGGAGTAGAGTAGAACAGTAGGAAGGATGTGAGTAAAGGGAAGTAGGACCGAGGAGAGGGAAGTAGGACATAGGAGAGGGAAGGAGTAGAGTAGAACAGTAGGAAGGATGTAAGTAAAGGGAAGTAGGACCGAGGAGAGGGAAGGAGTAGAGTAGAACAGTAGGAAGGATGTGAGTAAAGGGAAGTAGGACCGAGGAGAAGGAAGGAGTAGAGTAGAACAGAAGGAAGGATGTGAGTAAAGGGAAGTAGGACCGAGGAGAGGGAAGGAGTACAGTAGAACAGTAGGAAGGATGTGAGTAAAGGGAAGTAGGACCGAGTAGAGGGAAGTAGGACATAGGAGAGGGAAGGAGTAGAGTAGAACAGTAGGAAGGATGTGAGTAAAGGGAAGTAGGACCGAGGAGAGGGAAGGAGTAGAGTAGAACAGTAGGAAGGATGTGAGTAAAGGGAAGTAGGACCGAGGAGAGATGGAAGGAGTAGAGTAGAACAGTCGGAAGGATGTGAATAAAGGGAGTAGGACTGAGGAGGGGAAGGAGTAGAGAACAGTGGAGGATGAGAAAGGAGGGACCGAGGAGAGGGAAGGAGTACAGTAGAACAGCAGGAAGGATGTGAGTAAAGGAAGTAGGACCGAGGAGAGGGAAGGAGTAGAGTAGAACAGTAGGAAGGATGTGAGTAAAGGGAAGTAGGACCGAGGAGAGGGAAGGAGTAGAGTAGAAACAGTAGGAAGGATGTGAGTAAAGGAAGTAGGACCGAGGAGAGGAAGGAGAGAGAGAACAGCAGGAAGGATGAGTAAAGGAAGTAGGACCGAGGAGAGGGAAGGAGTGAGCAGAACAGCAGGAAGGATGTGAGAAAGGAAGTAGGACCGAGGAGGGAAGGAGTAGAGCAGAACAGTAGGAAGGATGTGAGTAAGGAAGTAGACCGAGGAGAGGGAAGGAGTAGAGTAGAACAGCAGGAAGGATGTGAGTAAAGGAATTAGGACCGAGGAGAGGGAGTAGGAGAACAGCAGGAAGGATGTGAGGGAAGTAGGACCGGGAGAGGGAAGGAGTGAGAGAACAGCAGGAAGGATGTGAGTAAAGGAAGTAGGACTGAGGAGAGGGAAGGAGTAGAGTAGAACAGTAGGAAGGATGTGAGTAAAGGAAGTAGGACCGAGGAGAGGGAAGGAGTAGAGTAGAACAGTAGGAAGGATGTGAGTAAAGGAAGTAGGACCGAGGAGAGGGAAGGAGTAGAGAGAACAGTAGGAAGGATGTGAGTAAAGGGAAGTAGGACCGAGGAGAGGGAAGGAGCAGAGTAGAACAGCAGGGAAGGATGTGAGTAAAGGGAAGTAGGACCGAGGAGAGGGAAAGGATGAGAGTGAACAGGGAAGGATGTGAGGAAAGGAAGTAGGACCGAGGAGAGGGAAGGAGTAGAGAGAACAGCAGGAAGGATGTGAGTAAAGGGAAGAGGACCGAGGAGAGGGAAGGAGTAGAGTAGAACAGTAGGAAGGATGTGAGTAAAGGAAGTCGGACTGAGGAGAGGGAAGGAGTAGAGTAGAACAGTAGGAAGGATGTGAGTAAAGGGAAGTAGGACCGAGGAGAGGGAAGGGAAGGAGAGGGAAGGAGAGAGTAGAACAGTAGGAAGGATGTGAGTAAAGGAAGTAGGACCGAGGAGAGGGAAGGAGTAGAGTAGAACAGTAGGAAGGATGTGAGTAAAGGAAGTAGGACCGAGGAGAGGGAAGGAGTAGAGTAGAACAGTAGGAAGGATGTGAGTAAAGGAAGTAGGACCGAGGAGAGGGAAGGAGCAGAGTAGAACAGGGAAGGATGTGAGTAAGGAAGTAGGACTGAGGAGAGGGAAGGAGGAGTAGAACAGTAGGAAGGATGTGAGTAAAGGAAGTAGGACTGAGGAGAGGGAAGAGTAGGGAACAGTAGGAAGGATGTGAGTAAAGGAAGTAGGGACAGAGGAAGGAAGGAGTAGAGAATGGAGTAAAGGAAGTAGGACCGAGGAGAGGAAGGAGAGAGTAGAACAGTAGGAAGGATGTGAGTAAAGGGAAGTAGGACCGAGGAGAGGGAAGGAGTAGAGTAGAACAGTAGGAAGGATGTGAGTAAAGGAAGTAGGACCGAGGAGAGGGAAGGAGAGAGTAGAACAGTAGGAAGGATGTGAGTAAAGGAAGTAGGACTGAGGAGAGGGAAGGAGTAGAGTAGAACAGTAGGAAGGATGTGAGTAAAGGAAGTAGGACCGAGGAGAGGGAAGGAGCAGAGCAGAACAGCAGGAAGGATGTGAAGTAAAGGGAAGTAGGACCGAGGAGAGGGAATGAGTACAGAACAGTAGGAAGGATGTGAGAAAGGGAAGTAGGACCGAGGAGACGGGAAGGAGTAGAGTAGAACAGTAGGAAGGATGTGAGAAAGGGAAGTAGGACTGAGGAGAGGGAAGGAGGAGAGTAGAACAGCAGGAAGGATGTGAGCAAAGGGAAGTAGGACCGAGAAGAGGGAAGGAGTAGAGTAGAACAGTAGGGAAGGGATGTGAGTAAAGGGAAGTAGGACTGAGGAGAGGGAAGGAGTAGAGTAGAACAGCAGGAAGGATGTGAGTAAAGGGAAGTAGGACCGAGGAGAGGGAAGGAGAGAGTAGAACAGTAGGAAGGATGTGAGAAAGGGAAGTAGGACCGAGGAGAGGGAAGGAGTACAGTAGAACAGTAGGAAGGATGTGAGTAAAGGAAGTAGGACCGAGGAGAGGGAAGGAGTAGAGTAGAACAGTAGGAAGGATGTAAGTAAAGGGAAGTAGGACTGAGGAGAGGGAAGGAGTAGAGTAGAACAGTAGGAAGGATGTGAGTAAAGGGAAGTAGGACCGAGGAGAGGGAAGTAGGACCGAGGAGAGGGAAGGAGTAGAGTAGAACAGTAGGAAGGATGTAAGTAAAGGGAAGTAGGACTGAGGAGAGGAAGGAGAGTAGAACAGTAGGAAGGATGTGAGTAAAGGGAAGTAGGACTGAGGAGAGGGAAGGAGCAGAGTAGAACAGAAGGAAGGATGTGAGTAAAGGGAAGAGGACCGAGGAGAGGGAAGGAGTACAGTAGAACAGCAGGAAGGATGTGAGTAAAGGAAGTAGGGGACCGAGGAGAGGAAGGAGTAGAGTAGAACAGTAGGAAGGATGAGTAAAGGAAGTAGGACCGAGGAGAGGAAGGAGGGAGGAGAGAACAGTAGGGAAGGATGTGAGTAAAGGGAAGTAGGACTGAGGAGAGGGAAGGAGGAGCAGAACATTAGGAAGGATGAGAATAAAGGAAGTAGGACCGAGGAGAGGGAAGGAGTACAGTAGAACAATAGGAAGGATGTGAGTAAAGGAAGTAGGACCGAGGAGAGGGAAGGAGTAGGAGAACAGTAGGAATGATGTAAGTAAAGGAAGTAGGACTGAGGAGAGGGAAGGAGTAGAGAGAACAGCAGGAAGGATGTGAGTAAAGGAAGTAGGACCGAGGAGAGGGGAAGGAGAGGGAAGGAGGAGTAGAACAGTAGGAAGGATGTGGAAAGGGAAGTAGGACCGAGGAGAGGGAAGGAGAGAGTAGAACAGTAGGAAGGATGTGAGCAAAGGAAGTAGGACCGAGGAGAAGGAAGGAGAGAGAGAACAGAAGGAAGGATGTGAGAAGGAAGCAGGACTGAGGAGAGGGAAGGAGTAGTAGAACAGTAGGAAGGATGTGAGTAAAGGAAGTAGGACCGAGGAGAGGGAAGGAGGAGTAGAACAGTAGGAAGGATGAGTAAAGGAAGTAGGACTGAGGAGAGGGAAGGAGTAGAGTAGAACAGTAGGGAAGGATGTGAGTAAGGAAGAGGACCGAGGAGAGGAAGGATAGAGAAGAACAGTAGGAATGATGTGAGCAAAATGGAAGCGGACCGAGGAGAGGGAAGGAGTACAGTAGAACAGTAGGAAGGATGTGAGTAAAGGGAAGCAGGACTGAGGAGAGGGAAGGAGTAGAGTAGAACAGCAGGGGAAGGATGTGAGCAAAGGGAAGTAGGACCGAGGAGGGAAGGAGGAGAGCAGAACAGCAGGAAGGATGTGAGTAAAGGGAAGTAGGACCGAGGAGACGGAAGGAGTAGAGCAGAAACAGCCATGTGAGTAAAGGAAGTAGGACTGAGGAGAGGGAAGGAGTAGAGAGAACAGTAGGAAGGATGTGAGTAAAGGGAAGTAGGACCGAGGAGAGGGAAGGAGTAGAGTAGAACAGTAGGAAGGATGTGAGCAAAGGAAGCAGACCGAGGAGAGGGAAGGAGTAGAGTAGAACAGCAGGAAGGATGTGAGTAAAGGGAAGTAGGACCGAGGAGAGGGAAGGAGAGAGTAGAACAGTAGGAAGGATGTGAGTAAAGGGGAAGTAGGACTGAGGAGAGGGAAGGAGTAGAGCAGAACAGTAGGAAGGATGTGAGTAAAGGAAGTAGGACCTGGAGAGGGAAGGAGGACAGAGAGAACAGTAGGAAGGATGTGAGTAAAGGGAAGTAGACCGAGGAGAGGAAGGAGTAGAGTAGAACAGAGGAAGGATGTGAGTAAAGGAAGTAGGACCGAGGAGAAGGGAAGGAGTAGAGTAGAACAGAAGGAAGGATGTGAGTAAAGGGAAGTAGGACCGAGGAGAGGGAAGGAGTAGAGTAGAACAGTGGGAAGGATGTGAGTAAAGGAAGTAGGACCGAGGAGAGGGAAGTAGACGAGGAGAGGGAAGGAGAGTAGAGTAGAACAGGGAAGGATGTGAGTAAAGGGAAGTAGGACCGAGGAGAGAGGGAAGGAGTAGAGTAGAACAGCAGGAAGGATGTGAGTAAAGGGAAGTAGGACCGAGGAGAGGGAAGGAGTAGAGTAGAACAGTAGGAAGGATGTGAGTAAAGGGAAGTAGGACTGAGGAGAGGAAGGAGTAGAGTAGAACAGTAGGAAGGATGTGAGTAAAGGAAGTAGGACTGAGGAGAGGGAAGGAGGAGAGTAGAACAGTAGGAAGGATGTGAGTAAAGGAAGTAGGACCGAGGAGAGGGAAGGAGTAGAGTAGAACAGTAGGAAGGATGTGAGTAAAGAGAAGTAGGACCGAGGAGAAGGAAGGAGTAGAGTAGAACAGAAGGAAGGATGTGAGTAAAGGGAAGTAGGACCGAGGAGAGGGAAGGAGTACAGTAGAACAGTAGGAAGGATGTGAGTAAAGGAAGTAGGACCGAGGAGAGGGAAGTCGGACCGAGGAGAGGGAAGGAGTAGAGTAGAACAGTAGGAAGGATGTGAGTAAAGGGAAGTAGGACCGAGGAGAGGGAAGTAGGACCGAGGAGAGGGAAGGAGTAGAGTAGAACAGTAGGAAGGATGTGAGTAAAGGGAAGTAGGACGGAGGAGAGGGAAGGAGTACAGTAGAACATTAGGAAGGATGTGAGTAAAGGGAAGTAGGACCGAGGAGAGGGAAGGAGTACAGTAGAACAATAGGAAGGATGTGAGTAAAGGAAGTAGGACCGAGGAGAGGGAAGGAGTAGAGTAGAACAGTAGGAAGGATGTAAGTAAAGGGAAGTAGGACTGAGGAGAGGGAAGGAGTAGAGTAGAACAGTAGGAAGGATGTGAGTAAAGGGAAGTAGGACCGAGGAGAGGGTAGGACAGGAGGGAAGGAGAGAGTAGAACAGTAGGAAGGATGTGAGTAAAGGAAGTAGGACTGAGGAGAGGGAAGGAGCAGAGTAGAACAGCAGGAAGGATGAGTAAAGGGAAGTAGGACCGAGGAGAAGGAAGGAGTAGAGTAGAACAGAAGGAAGGATGAGAGCAAAGGGAAGTAGGACCGAGGAGAGGGAAGGAGCACAGCAGAACAGTAGGAAGGATGTGAGTAAAGGAAGTAGGACTCGAGGAGAGGGAAGGAGTAGAGTAGAACAGTAGGAAGGATGTAAGTAAAGGGAAGTAGGACTGAGGAGAGGGAAGGAGTACAGTAGAACAGTAGGAAGGATGTAAGTAAAGGGAAGTAGGACTGAGGAGAGAGAATGAGTACAGTAGAACAGTAGGAAGGATGTGAAAAGGGAAGTAGGACCGAGGAGAGGGAAGGGGCAGAGCATAACAGTAGGGAAGGATGTGAGTAAAGGAAGTGGACCGAGGAGAGGGAAGGAGAGAGAGTAGAACAGTAGGAAGGATGTGAATAAAGGGAAGTAGGACTGAGAAGAGGGAAGGAGTAGAGTAGAACAGTAGGAAGGATGTGAGTAAAGGGAAGCAGGACTGAGGAGAGGGAAGGAGTAGAGTAGAACAGTAGGAAGGATGTGAGTAAAGGGAAGTAGGACCGAGGAGAGGGAAGGAGAGAGCAGAACAGTAGGAAGGATGTGAGCAAAGGAAGTAGGACCGAGGAGAGGGAAGGAGTAGCAGAACAATAGGAAGGATGTGAGTAAAGGAAGAGGACCGAGGAGAGGGAAGGAGCAGAGTAGAACAGTAGGAAGGATGTGAGTAAAGGGAAGTAGGACTGAGGAGAGGGAAGGAGAGAGTAGAACAGAAGGAAGGATGTGAGTAAAGGGAAGTAGGACCGAGAGAGGGAAGAGGACACAGGAGGAAGGAGAGTAGAAACAGTAGGAAGGATGGAGAAGGAAGTAGGACTGGAGGAGAGGGGAAGGAGAGAGTAGAACAGTCGGAAGGATGTGAGAAAGGGAAGTAGGACCGAGGAGAGGGAAGGAGTAGAGTAGAACAGAAGGGAAGGATGTGAGTAAAGGAAGTAGGACCGAGGAGAGGGAAGGAGAGAGCAGAACAGCAGGAAGGATGAGTAAAGGGAAGCAGGACCGAGGAGAGGGAAGGAGAGAGAGAACAGTAGGAAGGATGTGAGTAAAGGGAAGTAGGGACCGAGGAGAGGGAAGGAGTAGAGGACTGAGGAGAGGGAAGGAGAGAGTAGAACAGCAGGAAGGATGTGAGTAAAGGGAAGTAGGACTGAGGGGAGAGGGAAGGAGGGAAGGACAGTAGAACAGTAGGAAGGATGTGAGTAAAGGGAAGTAGGACCGAGGAGAGGGAAGGAGTACAGAGAGAACAGTAGGAAGGATGTGAGTAAAGGGAAGTAGGACCGAGGAGAGGGAAGGAGAGAGAGAACAGTAGGAAGGATGTGAGTAAAGGGAAGTAGGACCGAGGAGAGGGAAGGAGTACAGTAGAACAGTAGGAAGGATGTGGAGTAAAGGCGGGACCGAGGAGAGGGAAGGAGAGAGAGAACAGTAGGAAGGATGTGAGTAAAGGAAGCAGGACCGAGGAGAGGGAAGGAGTAGAGTAGAACAGCAGGAAGGATGTGAGTAGAAGGAAGTAGGAGAAGGGGAAGCAGGACCGAGGAGAGGGAAGGAGAGAGAACAGCAGGGAAGGATGTGAGTAAAGGGAAGTAGGACCGAGGAGAGGGAAGGAGAGAAACAGGGAAGGATGTGAATAAAGGAAGAGGACCGAGGAGAGGGAAGGAGTAGAGTAGAACAGTAGGAAGGATGTGAATAAAGGGAAGTAGGACCGAGGAGAGGGAAGGAGTACAGTAGAACAGTAGGAAGGATGTGAGTAAAGGGAAGTAGGACCGAGGAGAGGGAAGGAGTAGAGTAGAACAGTAGGAAGGATGTGAGTAAAGGGAAGTAGGACTGAGGAGAGGGAAGGAGCAGAGAGAGCAGAACAGTAGGAAGGATGTGAGAAAGGAAGTAGGACCGAGGAGAGGAAGGAGAGAGGAGGGAAGGATGTGAGTAAAGGGAAGTAGGACAGGAAGGGAAGGAGCAGAGTAGAACAGAGGAAGGATGTGAGTAAAGGGAAGTAGGACCGAGGAGAGGAAGGAGTACAGTAGGAGAACAGTAGGAAGGATGTGAGTAAGGGGAAGGGGAATGAGAGAATGACAGCAGAACAGCAGGAAGAGAGGGGAAGTAGGACCGAGGAGAGGGAAGGACAGAGTAGAACAGTGGAAGGATGTAAGTAAAGGGAAGTAGGACCGAGGAGAGGGAAGGAGTAGAGTAGAACAGTAGGAAGGATGTGAGTAAAGGGAAGTAGGACCGAGGAGAGGGAAGGAGGAGAGAACAGCAGGAAGGATGAGGGAAGCAGGGACGAGGAGAGGGAAGGAGTAGAGTAGAACAGTAGGAAGGATGAGTAAAGGGAAGTAGAAGGAGAGGGAAGGAGTAGAGTAGAACAGTAGGAAGGATGTGAGTAAAGGGAAGTAGGACCGAGGAGAGGGAAGGAGTAGAGTAGAACAGTAGGAAGGATGTGAGTAAAGGAAGTAGGACTGAGGAGAGGGAAGGAGTAGGGAAGGATAACAGTAGGAAGGATGAGTAAGGAAGTAGGACCGAGGAGAGGGAAGAGGACTGAGGAGAGGGAAGGAGTAGAGTAGAACAGCAGGAAGGATGAGTAAAGGGAAGTAGGACTGAGGAGAGGAAGGAGTACAGGAACAGTAGGAAGGGTAAAGGGAAGTAGGACCGAGGAGGGGAAGAGGGAACAGTAGGAACAAAGGAAGGATGTGAGTAAAGGAAGCAGGACTGAGGAGAGGGAAGGAGTACAGTAGAACATTAGGAAGGATGTGAGTAAAGGGAAGTAGGACCGAGGAGAGGGAAGGAGTACAGTAGAACAGAAGGAAGGATGTGAGTAAAGGAAGTAGGACCGAGGAGAGGGAAGGAGTGAGTAGAACAGTAGGAAGGATGTAAGTAAAGGAAGTAGGACTGAGGAGAGGGAAGGAGTAGAGTAGAACAGCAGGAAGGATGTGAGTAAAGGGAAGTAGGACCGAGGAGAGGGAAGCAGGACAGGAGAGGGAAGAGCAGAGCAGAACAGTAGGAAGGATGTGAAGTAAAGGAAGTAGGACCGAGGAGAGGGAAGGAGAGAGTAGAACAGTAGGAAGGATGTGAGTAAAGGGAAGTAGGACTGAGGAGAGGGAAGGAGTAGAGTAGAACAGAAGGAAGGATGTGAGTAAAGGGAAGTAGGACCGAGGAGAGGGAAGGAGTACAGCAGAACAGCAGGAAGGATGTGAGTAAAGGAAGTAGGACCGAGGAGAGGGAAGGAGTAGAGCAGAACAGCAGGAAGGATGTGAGCAAAGGGAAGTAGGACCGAGGAGAGGGAAGGAGTACAGTAGAACAGTAGGAAGGATGTGAGTAAAGGAAGAGGACCGAGGAGAGAGAAGGAGTACAGTAGAACAGAGGAAGGATGTGAGAAAAGGGAAGTAGGACTGAGGAGAGGGAAGGAGTAGAGAAACAGTAGGAAGGATGTGAGTAAAGGGAAGTAGGACCGAGGAGAGGGAAGGAGTAGAGTAGAACAGTAGGAAGGATGTGAATAAAGGGAAGTAGGACCGAGGAGAGGGAAGGAGCAGAGAACAGTAGGAAGGATGAGTAGGGAAGCAGGACTGAGGAGAGGGAAGGAGTAGAGTAGAACAGTAGGAAGGATGAGTAAAGGGAAGTAGGACCGAGGAGAGGGAAGGAGTAGAGTAGAACAGTAGGAAGGATGTGAGTAAAGGGAAGTAGGACCGAGGAGAGGGAAGGAGTAGAGTAGAACAGCAGGAAGGATGAGTAAAGGAAGAGGACCGAGGAGAGGGAAGGAGAGAGTAGAACAGTAGGAAGGATGTGAGTAAAGGGAAGTAGGACCGAGGAGAGGGAAGGAGTAGAGTAGAACAGTAGGAAGGATGTGAGTAAAGGGAAGTAGGACCGAGGAGAGGGAAGGAGTAGAGTAGAACAGTAGGAAGGATGTGAGTAAAGGAAGTAGGACCGAGGAGAGGGAAGGAGAGGGAAGGACAGAACAGTAGGAAGGATGTGAGTAAAGGAAGAGGACCGAGGAGAGGGAAGTAGGAAGGAGAGGGAAGGAGCAGAGAACAGCAGGAAGGATGTGAGTAAAGGGAAGTAGGACCGAGGAGAGGGAAGGAGTACAGTAGAACAGAGGAAGGATGTGAGTAAAGGAAGTAGGACCGAGGAGAGGGAAGGAGACAGTAGAACAGCAGGAAGGATGTGAGTAAAGGAAGTAGGACCGAGGAGAGGGAAGGAGTAGAGTAGAACAGAAGGAAGGATGTGAGTAAAGGAAGTAGGACTGAGGAGAGGGAAGGAGTAGAGTAGAACAGCAGGAAGGATGTGAGTAAAGGAAGTAGGACCGAGGAGAGGGAAGTAGGACATAGGAGAGGGAAGGAGAGACAGAACAGTAGGAAGGATGTGAGTAAAGGAAGTAGGACCGAGGAGAGGGAAGGAGTAGAGCAGAACAGCAGGAAGGATGTGAGTAAAGGGAAGTAGGACCGAGGAGAAGGAAGGAGAGAGTAGAAAACAGAAGGAAGGATGAGTAAAGGGAAGTAGGACCGAGGAGAGGGAAGGAGTACAGTAGAACAGTAGGAAGGATGTGTGAGTAAAGGAAGTAGGACTGAGGAGAGGGAAGGAGAGAGAGAACAGCAGGAAGGATGTGAGTAAAGGGAAGAGGACCGAGGAGAGGGAAGGAGTAGAGTAGAACAGTAGGAAGGATGTGAATAAAGGGAAGTAGGACCGAGGAGAGGGAAGGAGTACAGTAGAACAGTAGGAAGGATGTGAGTAAGGGAAGTAGGACCGAGGAGAGGGAAGGAGTAGAGTAGAACAGTAGGAAGGATGTGAGAAAGGGAAGTAGGACCGAGGAGAGGGAAGGAGAGAGAGAACAGTAGGAAGGATGTGAGCAAGGGAAGAGGAGAGGGAAGGAGTAAGTAGAACAGCAGGAAGGATGTGAGAAAGGAAGCAGGACCGAGGAGAGGGAAGGAGAGTAGAACAGCAGGAAGGATGTGAGTAAAGGGAAGTAGGACCGAGGAGAGGGAAGGAGTAGAGTAGAACAGTAGGAAGGATGATGAGTAAAGGGAAGCAGGACCGAGGAGAGGGAAGGAGAGGTAAGGAGTAGAGAGAACAGCAGGAAGGATGTGAGTAAAGGAAGTAGGACCGGAGGAGGGAAGGAGACAGAGCAGAACAGCAGGAAGGATGGGTAAAGGAAGTAGGACTGAGGAGAGGGGAAGGAGAGTAGAACAGTAGGAAGGATGTGAGTAAAGGAAGTAGGACCGAGGAGGGGAAGGAGTAGAGTAGAACAATAGGAAGGATGTGAGTAAAGGAAGTAGGACCGAGGAGAGGGAAGGAGTAGAGTAGAACAGTAGGAAGGATGTGAGCAAAGGAAGTAGGACTGAGGAGAGGAAAGAGTAGAGAGAACAGAAGGAAGGATGTGAGGGAAGGGACCGAGGAGAGGGAAGGAGTAGAGTAGAACAGTAGGAAGGATGTGAGTAAAGGAAGTAGGGACAGGACCGAGGAGAGGGAAGGAGTAGAGAGAACAGTAGGAAGGATGTGAGTAAAGGAAGCAGGACCGAGGAGAGGGAAGAGACCGAGGAGAGGGAAGGAGAGAGTAGAACAGCAGGAAGGATGTGAGTAAAGGAAGTAGGACCGAGGAGAGGGAAGGAGTAGAGTAGAACAGAAGGAAGGATGTGAGTAAAGGGAAGTAGGACCGAGGAGAGGAAGGAGCAGAGTAGAACAGCAGGAAGGATGAGTAAAGGAAGTAGGACCGAGGAGAGGGAAGGAGAGAGCAGAACAGCAGGAAGGATGAGTAAAGGAAGTAGGACCGAGGAGAGGGAAGGAGCAGAGTAGAACAGTGGAAGGATGTAAGAAGGGAAGTAGGACCGAGGAGAGGGAAGGAGGAGAGGAACAGTAGCAGGAAGGATGAGAGTAAAGGAAGTAGGACCGAGGAGAGGGAAGGAGTAGAGTAGAACAGTAGGAAGGATGAGAAAAGGAAGTAGGACCGAGGAGAGGGAAGGAGTAGAGAGAACAGTAGGAAGGATGAGTAAAGGAAGTCGGACCGAGGAGAGGGAAGGAGTAGAGTAGAACAGTAGGGAAGGATGTGAGTAAAGGAAGTAGGACCGAGGAGAGGGAAGGAGTACAGCAGAACAGTAGGAAGGATGTGAGTAAAGGGAAGTAGGACTGAGGAGAGGGAAGGAGTAGAGTAGAACAGTAGGGAAGGATGTGAGTAAAGGGAAGCAGGACCGAGGAGAGGGAAGGAGCAGAGCAGAACAGCAGGAAGGATGTGAGTAAAGGGAAGCAGGACCGAGGAGAGGGAAGGAGAGAGCAGAACAGTAGGAAGGATGTGAGTAAAGGAAGTAGGACCGAGGAGAGGGAAGGAGTAGAGTAGAACAGTAGGAAGGATGTGAGTAAAGGAAGTAGGACCGAGGAGAGGAAGGAGTAGAGAGAACAGAAGGAAGGATGTGAGTAAAGGGAAGTAGGACCGAGGAGAGGGAAGGAGTACAGAGAACAGTAGGAAGGATGTGAGTAAAGGGAAGTAGACTGAGGAGAGGGAAGGAGTAGAGTAGAACAGTAGGAAGGATGTGAGCAAAGGGAAGTAGGACCGAGGAGAGGGAAGGAGAGAGTAGAACAGCAGGAAGGATGTGAGTAAAGGAAGTAAGACCGAGGAGGGGAAGGAGTAGAGAGAACAGTAGGAAGGATGTGAGTAAAGGAAGTGGACTGGAGGAGAGGAAGGAGTAGAGCAGAAACAGCAGGAAGGATGTGAGTAAAAGGAAGTAGGACCGAGGAGAGGGAAGGAAGGAGGGAAGAGAACAGTAGGAAGGATGTGAGTAAAGGAAGTAGGACCGAGGAGGAGGGAAGGAGCAGAGCAGAACAGCAGGGAAGGATGTGAGTAAAGGGAAGAGGACCGAGGAGAGGGAAGGAGAGAGTAGAACAGTAGGAAGGATGTGAGTAAAGGAAGTAGGACCGAGGAGAGGGAAGGAGAGAGTAGAACAGTAGAAGGATGTGAAAAGGAAGTAGGACCGAGGAGGGGAAGGAGAGAGTAGAAACAGCAGGAAGGAGAGTAAAGGGAAGGGGACCGAGGAGAGGGAAGGAGTAGAGTAGAACAGCAGGAAGGATGTGAGTAAAGGAAGTAGGACTGAGGAGAGGGAAGGAGCAGAGTAGAACAGCAGGAAGGATGTGAGTAAAGGGAAGTAGATAGAGGGAAGTAGGACATGGAGGAGAGGGAAGGAGAGAGGAACAGCAGGAAGGATGTGAGTAAAGGGAAGTAGGACCGAGGAGAGGGAAGGAGAGAGAGAACAGTAGGAAGGATGTGAGTAAAGGGAAGTAGGACCGAGGAGAAGGAAGGAGTAGAGTAGAACAGAAGGAAGGATGTGAGAAAGGAAGTAGGACCGAGGAGAGGGAAGGAGTAGAGTAGAACAGTAGGAAGGATGTGAGTAAAGGGAAGGAGGACCGAGGAGAGGGAAAGGAGTAGAGTAGAACAGTAGGAAGGATGTGAGTAAAGGAAGTAGGACCGAGGAGAGGGAAGGAGTAGAGTAGAACAGTAGGAAGGATGTGAGTAAAGGGAAGTAGGACTGAGGAGAGGGAAGGAGAGAGCAGAACAGCAGGAAGGATGTGAGAAAAAGGAAGTAGGACCGAGGAGAGGGAAGGAGCAGTAGAACAGTAGGGAAGGATGAGTAAAGGAAGTAGGACTGAGGAGAGGGAAGGAGTAGAGTAGAACAGTAGGAAGGATGTGAGTAAAGGGAAGTAGGACCGAGGAGAGGGAAGGAGAGGAACAGTAGGAAGGATGTGAGTAAAGGAAGAGGACCGAGGAGAGGGAAGGAGAGAGTAGAACAGCAGGAAGGATGTAGTAAAGGGAAGTAGGACCGAGGAGAGGGAAGGAGAGAGTAGAACAGCAGGAAGGATGTGAGTAAAGGAAGTAGGACCGAGGAGAGGGAAGAGGACTGAGGAGAGGGAAGGAGTAGAACAGTAGGAAGGATGTGAGTAAAGGGAAGTAGGACCGAGGAGAGGGAAGGAGTACAGTAGAACAGAGGAAGGATGAGTAAAGGAAGTAGGACCGAGGAGAGGGAAGGAGACAGAGAGAACAGTAGGAAGGATGTGAGTAAAGGAAGTAGGACCGAGGAGAGGGAAGGAGAGAGTAGAACAGTAGGAAGGATGAAGAAGGGCGAGGACTGAGGAGAGGGAAGGAGTAGAGGGAACAGTAGGAAGGATGTGAGTAAAGGAAGTAGGACTGAGGAGAGGGAAGGAGTAGAGAGAACAGTAGGAAGGATGTGAGGGGAAGTAGGACTGAGGAGAGGAAGGAGTAGAGTAGAACAGTAGGAAGGATGTGAGTAAAGGGAAGTAGGACCGAGGAGAGGGAAGGAGTAGAGAAACAGTAGGAAGGATGTGAGTAAAGGGAAGTAGGACCGAGGAGAGGGAAGGAGTAGAGAGAACAGCAGGAAGGATGTGAGTAAAGGAAGTAGGACTGAGGAGAGGGAAGGAGTAGAGTAGAACAGTAGGAAGGATGTGAGTAAAGGAAGTAGGACCGAGGAGAGGGAAGGAGTAGAGTAGAACAGTAGGAAGGATGTGAGTAAAGGAAGTAGGACCGAGGAGAGGGAAGGAGAGAGTAGAACAGCAGGAAGGATGTGAGTAAAGGAAGTAGGACCGAGGAGAGGGAAGGAGTAGAGTAGAACAGTAGGAAGGATGTGAGTAAAGGAAGTAGGACCGAGGAGAGGGAAGGAGTAGAGTAGAACAGTAGGAAGGATGTGAGTAAAGGGAAGTAGGACCGAGGAGAGGGAAGGAGTAGAGTAGAACAGTAGGAAGGATGTGAGTAAAGGGAAGCAGGACCGAGGAGAGGGAAGGAGTAGAGTAGAACAGTAGGAAGGATGTGAGTAAAGGGAAGTAGGACCGAGGAGAGGGAAGGAGAGAGGAGAACAGTAGGAAGGATGTGAGAAAGGGAAGTAGGACCGAGGAGAGGGAAGGAGTAGAGTAGAACAGTAGGAAGGATGTGAGTAAAGGAAGTAGGACCGAGGAGAGGGAAGGAGTAGAGTAGAACAGTAGGAAGGATGTGAGTAAAGGAAGTAGGACCGAGGAGAGGGAAGGAGAAGAGGAGAACAGTAGGAAGGATGTGAGGGAAGTAGGACCGAGGAGAGGGAAGGAGAGAGTAGAACAGTAGGAAGGATGTGAGTAAAGGGAAGTAGGACCGAGGAGAGGGAAGGAGTACAGTAGAACAGTAGGAAGGATGTGAGTAAAGGAAGTAGGACCGAGGAGAGGGAAGGAGTAGAGAGAACAGAGGAAGGATGTGAGTAAAGGAAGTAGGACCGAGGAGAGGGAAGGAGCAGAGTAGAACAGAACAGCAGGAAGGATGTGAGTAAAGGAAGTAGGACCGAGGAGAGGGAAGGAGTAGAGCAGAACAGCAGGAAGGATGTGAGTAAAGGAAGCAGGACTAGGAGAGGGAAGGAGAGAGTAGAACAGTAGGAAGGATGAGTAAAGGGAAGTAGGACCGAGGAGGGAAGGAGAGAGAGAACAGTGGAAGGATGAGTAAAGGAAGTAGGACCGAGGAGAGGGAAGGTAGAGTAGAACAGTAGGAAGGATGTGAGTAAAGGGAAGTAGGACTGAGGAGAGGGAAGGAGGCAGAGTAGAACAGTAGGAAGGATGTGAGTAAAGGAAGTAGGGACTGAGGAGAGGGAAGGAGTAGAGTAGAACAGTAGGAAGGATGTGAGTAAAGGGAAGTAGGACCTGAGGAGAGGGAAGGAGAGAGAGAACAGTAGGAAGGATGGAAGGAAGTAGGACTGAGGAGAGGGAAGGAGGAGTAGAACAGAGGGAAGGATGTGAGTAAAGGAAGTAGGACCGAGGAGAGGGAAGGAGTAGAGTAGAACAGGGGAAGGATGTAAGTAAAGGGAAGTAGGACTGAGGAGAGGGAAGGAGTAGAGTAGAACAGTAGGAAGGATGTGAGTAAAGGGAAGTAGGACCGAGGAGAAGGGAGTGAGAGGGAGAACAGAACAGTGGAAGGATGTGAGTAAAGGGAAGTAGGACCGAGGAGAGGGAAGGAGTAGAGTAGAACAGTAGGAAGGATGTGAGTAAAGGGAAGTAGGACCGAGGAGAGGGAAGGAGGACAGGAACAGAAGAAGGATGTGAGAAGGGAAGTAGGACCGAGGAGAGGGAAGGAGCAGAACAGCAGGAAGGATGTAAGTAAAGGGAAGTAGGACTGAGGAGAGGGAAGGAGAGAGTAGAACAGTAGGAAGGATGTGAGTAAAGGGAAGTAGGACTGAGGAGAGGGAAGGAGAGAGTAGAACAGCAGGAAGGATGAGTAAAGGGAAGTAGGACCGAGGAGAGGGAAGGAGTAGAGTAGAACAGTAGGAAGGATGTGAGTAAAGGGAAGTAGGACTGAGGAGAGGGAAGGAGAGAGTAGAACAGTAGGAAGGATGTGAGTAAAGGGAAGTAGGACCGAGGAGAGGGAAGGAGTAGAGTAGAACAGCAGGAAGGATGTGAGTAAAGGGAAGTAGGACTGAGGAGAGGGAAGGAGTAGAGTAGAACAGTAGGAAGGATGTGAGTAAAGGGAAGTAGGACCGAGGAGAGGGAAGGAGTAGAGTAGAACAGTAGGAAGGATGTGAGTAAAGGGAAGTAGGACCGAGGAGAGGGAAGGAGTAGAGTAGAACAGCAGGAAGGATGTGAGTAAAGGAAGTAGGACCGAGGAGAGGGAAGGAGAGGTAGAGTAGAACAGTAGGAAGGATGTGAGTAAAGGGAAGTAGGACCGAGGAGAGGGAAGGAGTAGAGTAGAACAGTAGGAAGGATGTGAGTAAAGGGAAGTAGGACCGAGGAGGGAAGGAGAGGGGAAGGATGGAGTAAAGGGAAGTAGGACCGAGGAGAGGGAAGGAGTAGAGTAGAACAGGGAAGGATGTGAGTAAAGGAAGTAGGACCGAGGAGAGGAAGGAGGAGTAGAACAGCAGGAAGGATGTGAGTAAAGGAAGTAGGACCGAGGAGGAAGGAGGGAAGGAAGGATGAGTAAAGGGAAGTAGGACTGAGGAGAGGGAAGGAGTAGAGGAACAGTAGGAAGGATGTGAGAAAAGGAAGTAGGACCGAGGAGGGGAAGGAGAGGGAAGGAGTAGAGTAGAACAGTAGGAAGGATGTGAGTAAAGGGAAGTAGGACCGAGGACTGAGGAGAGGGAAGGAGTAGAGCAGAACAGTAGGAAGGATGTGAGTAAAGGGAAGTAGGACCGAGGAGAGGGAAGGAGTAGAGCAGAACAGCAGGAAGGATGTGAGTAAAGGGAAGTAGGACCGAGGAGAGGGAAGGAGTAGAGTAGAACAGTAGGAAGGATGTGAGTAAAGGAAGTAGGACCGAGGAGAGGGAAGGAGTAGAGTAGAACAGGGGAAGGATGTGAGTAAAGGGAAGTGGACCGAGGAGAGGGAAGGAGTAGAGTAGAACAGCAGGAAGGATGTGAGTAAAGGAAGTAGGACCGAGAGAGGGAAGGAGAGAGAACAGCAGGAAGGATGTGAGTAAAGGAAGTAGGACCGAGGAGAGGGAAGGAGTAGAGAAAACAGCAGGAAGGATGTGAGAAGGGAAGTAGGACCGAGGAGAAGGAAGGAGGAGTAGAACAGTAGGAAGGATGTGAGTAAAGGGAAGTAGGACCGAGGAGAGGGAAGGAGTAGAGTAGAACAGTAGGAAGGATGTGAGTAAAGGAAGTAGGACCGAGGAGAGGGAAGGAGAGAGTAGAACAGTAGGAAGGATGTGAGTAAAGGGAAGTAGGACCGAGGAGAGGGAAGGAGAGAGTAGAACAGTGGAAGGATGTGAATAAAGGGAAGTAGGACCGAGGAGAGGGAAGGAGAGAGTAGAACAGTAGGAAGGATGTGAGTAAAGGGAAGTAGGACTGAGGAGAGGGAAGGAGAGAGTAGAACAGTAGGAAGGATGTGAGTAAAGGGAAGTAGGACCGAGGAGAGGGAAGGAGTAGAGTAGAACAGTAGGAAGGATGTGAGAAGGGAAGTAGGACCGAGGAGAGGGAAGGAGAGAGTAGAACAGTCGGAAGGATGTGAATAAAGGGAAGTAGGACCGAGGAGAGGGAAGGAGTACAGTAGAACAGTAGAACAGGGAAGGATGTGAGTAAAGGAAGTAGGACCGAGGAGAGGGAAGGAGAGAGTAGAACAGTAGGAAGGATGTGAGTAAAGGGAAGTAGGACCGAGGAGAGGAAGGAGTAGAGTAGAACAGTAGGAAGGATGTGAGTAAAGGGAAGTAGGACCAGGAGAGGGAAGGAGAGAGCAGAACAGTAGGAAGGATGTGAGTAAAGGAAGTAGGACCGAGGAGAGGGAAGGAGCAGAGAGAACAGGGAAGGATGTGAGTAAAGGAAGAGGACCGAGGAGAGGAAGGAGCAGAGAAGAACAGTAGGAAGGATGTGAGTAAAGGGAAGTAGGACCGAGGAGAGGGAAGGAGTAGAGTAGAACAGCAGGAAGGATGTGAGTAAAGGAAGTAGGACCGAGGAGAGGGAAGGAGAGAGCAGAACAGTAGGAAGGATGTGAGTAAAGGAAGTAGGACCGAGGAGAGGGAAGGAGTAGAGAACAGTAGGAAGGATGTGAGTAAAGGAAGTAGGACCGAGGAGAGGGAAGGAGTAGAGTAGAACAGTAGGAAGGATGTGAGTAAAGGGAAGTAGGACCGAGGAGAGGGAAGGAGTAGAGTAGAACAGTAGGAAGGATGTGAGTAAAGGGAAGTAGGACCGAGGAGAGGGAAGGAGTAGTAGAACAGCAGGAAGGATGTGAGTAAAGGGAAGTAGGACCGAGGAGAGGAAGGAGTAGAGTAGAACAGTAGGAAGGATGTGAGTAAAGGGAAGTAGGACCGAGGAGAGGGAAGGAGCACAGGAGAACAGAGGAAGGATGTAAGAAAGGGAAGTAGGACCGAGGAGAGGGAAGGAGTACAGTAGAACAGTAGGAAGGATGTGAGAAAGGGAAGTAGGACCGAGGAGAGGAAGGAGTAGAGTAGAACAGTAGGAAGGATGAGTAAAGGAAGCAGGACCGAGGAGAGGAAGGAGAGAGAGAACAGTAGGAAGGATGAGTAAAGGAAGTAGGACCGAGGAGAGGGAAGGAGTAGAGCAGAACAGTAGGAAGGATGTGAGTAAAGGAAGTGAGGACCGAGGAGAGGGAAGGAGCAGAGTAGAACAGTAGGAAGGAGGAAGGATGTAGAGTAAGGGAAGTAGGACCGAGGAGAGGGAAGGAGAGAGTAGAACAGTAGGAAGGATGTGAGTAAAGGGAAGTAGGACCGAGGAGAGGGAAGGAGTAGAGTAGAACAGCAGGAAGGATGTGAGTAAAGGAAGTAGGACCGAGGAGAGGGAAGGAGTAGAGTAGAACAGCAGGAAGGATGTGAGTAAAGGAAGTAGGACTGAGGAGAGGGAAGGAGAGAGTAGAACAGTAGGAAGGATGTGAGTAAAGGGAAGTAGGACCGAGGAGAGGGAAGGAGTAGAGTAGAACAGTAGGAAGGATGTGAGTAAAGGGAAGTAGGACTCGAGGAGAGGGAAGGAGTAGAGTAGAACAGTAGGAAGGATGTGAGTAAAGGGAAGTAGGACCGAGGAGAGGAAGGAGCAGAGTAGAACAGCAGGAAGGATGTGAGTAAAGGGAAGTAGGACCGAGGAGAGGAAAGGAGCAGAGTAGAACAGTAGGAAGGATGTGAGTAAAGGAAGTAGGACCGAGGAGAGGGAAGGAGTAGAGTAGAACAGTAGGAAGGATGTGAGTAAAGGGAAGTAGGACCGAGGAGAGGGAAGGAGAGAGTAGAACAGAAGGAAGGATGTGAGTAAAGGGAAGTAGGACCGAGGAGAGGGAAGGAGCAGAGTAGAACAGTAGGAAGGATGTGAGTAAAGGGAAGTAGGACCGAGGAGAGGGAAGGAGGGAGAGTAGAACAGTAGGAAGGATGTGAGTAAAGGGAAGCAGGACTGAGGAGAGGGAAGGAGTAGAGCAGAACAGCAGGAAGGATGTGAGTAAAGGGAAGTAGGACTGAGGAGAGGGAAGGAGTAGAGTAGAACAGCAGGAAGGATGTGAGTAAAGGGGAAGTAGGACAGGAGAGGGAAGGAGAGGGAACAGTAGGAAGGATGTGAGTAAAGGGAAGTAGGACCGAGGAGAGGGAAGGAGAGAGCAGAACAGCAGGAAGGATGTGAGTAAAGGGAAGTAGGACCGAGGAGAGGGAAGGAGAGAGTAGAACAGTAGGAAGGATGTGAGTAAAGGAAGTAGGACCGAGGAGAGGGAAGGAGCAGAGTAGAACAGTAGGAAGGATGTGAGTAAAGGAAGTAGGACTGAGGAGAGGGAAGGAGTAGAGAGAACAGTGGAAGGATGTGAGTAAAGGGAAGAGGACCGAGGAGAGGAAGGAGTAGAGTAGAACAGTGGAAGGATGTGAATAAAAGGGAGGTAGGACCGAGGAGAGGGAAGGAGCAGAGTAGAACAGTAGGAAGGATGAGAATAAAGGGAAGTAGGACTGAGGAGAGGGAAGGAGACAGAGAAACAGTAGGAAGGATGTGAGAAAGGAAGTAGGACCGAGGAGAGGGAAGAAGGAGCAGAGGACAGAACAGTAGGAAGGATGTAAGTAAAGGAAGAGGACCTGGAGGAGAGGGAAGGAGAGAGAGAACAGTAGGGAAGGATGAGAGTAAAGGAAGGGACTGAGGAGAGGAAGGAGTAGAGAGAACAGAGGAAGGATGTGAGTAAAGGGAAGTAGGACTGAGGAGAGGGAAGGAGAGTAGAACAGCAGGAAGGATGAGAGAAAGGAAGTAGGACTGAGGAGAGGGAAGGAGTAGAGTAGAACAGCAGGAAGGATGTGAGGGAAGTAGGACCGAGGAGAGGGAAGGAGTAGAGTAGAACAGTAGGAAGGATGTGAGCAAAGGGAAGTAGGACCGAGGAGAGGGAAGGAGTAGAGTAGAACAGTAGGAAGGATGTGAGTAAAGGAAGTAGGACCGAGGAGAGGGAAGGAGTAGAGAGAACAGAGGAAGGATGAGTAAAGGGAAGTAGGACCGAGGAGAGGAAGGAGTAGAGTAGAACAGCAGGGAAGGATGAGTAAAGGAAGTAGGACCGAGGAGAGGGAAGGAGAGAGCAGAACAGTAGGAAGGATGAGTAAAGGGAAGCAGGACCGAGGAGAGATGGAAGGAGAGGAGAACAGCAGGAAGGATGTGAGGGAAGTAGGACCGAGGAGAGGGAAGGAGTAGAGTAGAACAGCAGGAAGGATGTGAGTAAAGGAAGTAGGACCGAGGAGAGGGAAGGAGAGAGTAGAACAGTAGGAAGGATGTGAGTAAAGGAAGTAGGACCGAGGAGAGGGAAGGAGTAGAGAGAACAGCAGGAAGGATGTGAGTAAAGGGAAGCAGGACCGAACTGAGGGAAGGGGAGGGAAGGAGAGAGGAACAGTAGGAAGGATGAGTAAAGGAAGTAGGACTGAGGAGAGGGAAGGAGAGAGTAGAACAGTAGGAAGGATGTGAGTAAAGGGAAGTAGGACCGAGGAGAGGGAAGGAGAGAGAGAACAGTAGGGAAGGATGTGAGTAAAGGGAAGTAGGACCGAGGAGAGGAAGGAGTAGAGTAGAACAGTAGGGAAGGATGTGAGTAAAGGAAGCAGGACTGAGGAGAGGGAAGGAGCAGAGTAGAACAGTGGAAGGATGTGAGTAAAGGAAGTAGGACCGAGGAGAGGGAAGGAGAGAGTAGAACAGCAGGAAGGATGTGAGTAAAGGAAGTAGGACCGAGGAGAGGGAAGGAGTAGAGAGAACAGTAGGAAGGATGAGTAAAGGGAAGAGGACCGAGGAGAGGGAAGGAGCAGAGCAGAACAGTAGGAAGGATGTGAGTGAAGGAAGCAGGACCTGAGGAGAGGGAAGGAGTAGAGAGAACAGTAGGAAGGATGTGAGTAAAGGAAGTAGGACCGAGGAGAGGGAAGGAGTAGAGTAGAACAGCAGGAAGGATGTGAGTAAAGGAAGTAGGACCGAGGAGAGGGAAGGAGTAGAGTAGAACAGCAGGAAGGATGTGAGAAAGGAAGTAGGACCGAGGAGAGGGAAGGAGCAGAGCAGAACAGCAGGAAGGATGTGAGTAAAGGAAGCAGGACCGAGGAGAGGGAAGGAGTAGAGTAGAACAGTAGGAAGGATGTGAGTAAAGGGGAAGTAGGACTGAGGAGAGGGAAGGAGAAGAGTAGAACAGTAGGAAGGATGAGTAAAGGAAGTAGGACCGAGGAGAGGGAAGGAGGAGAGTAGAACAGCAGGAAGGATGTGAGTAAAGGAAGTAGGAAGGAGAGGGAAGGAGTGAGTGAACAGTAGGGAAGGATGTGAGTAGATAGGACTGAGGAGAGGGAAGGAGTAGAGTAGAACAGTAGGAAGGATGTGAGTAAAGGAAGTGGACTGAGGAGAGGGAAGGAGTAGAGCAGAACAGTAGGAAGGATGTGAGAAAGGGAAGTAGGACCGAGGAGAGGGAAGGAGTAGAGCAGAACAGTAGGAAGGATGTGAGTAAAGGGAAGTAGGACCGAGGAGAGGGAAGGAGTAGAGGAGGAAGGATGTGAGTAAAGGGAAGTAGGACTGAGGAGAGGGAAGGAGTAGAGCAGAACAGCAGGAAGGATGTGAGTAAAGGGAAGTAGGACCGAGGAGAGGGAAGGAGTAGAGTAGAACAGTAGGAAGGATGTGAGTAAAGGAAGTAGGACCGAGGAGAGGGAAGGAGTAGAGTAGAACAGTAGGAAGGATGTGAGTAAAGGGAAGTAGGACTGAGGAGAGGGAAGGAGAGAGTAGAACAGCAGGAAGGATGTGAATAAAGGGAAGTAGGACTGAGGAGAGGGAAGGAGTAGAGTAGAACAGTAGGAAGGATGTGAGTAAAGGGAAGTAGGACCGAGGAGAGGGAAGGAGTAGAGTAGAACAGCAGGGAAGGATGTGAGTAAAGGGAAGTAGGACCGAGGAGAGGGAAGGAGAGAGTAGAACAGCAGGGAAGGATGTGAGTAAAGGAAGTAGGACCGAGGAGAGGGAAGCAGTAGAACAGTAGGAAGGATGTAAGTAAAGGGGAAGTAGGACCGAGGAGAGGGAAGGAGAGAGAGTAGAAATCAGGGAAGGATGTGAGTAAAGGGAAGTAGGACCGAGGAGAGGAAGGAGTAGAGTAGAACAGTAGGAAGGATGTGTTAGTAAAGGAAGTAGGACCGAGGAGAGATGGAAGGAGAGAGTAGAACAGTCGGAAGGATGTGAGTAAAAGGAAGTAGGACCGAGGAGAGGGAAGGAGAGAGTAGAACAGTAGGAAGGATGTGAGTAAAGGAAGTAGGACCGAGGAGAGGGAAGGAGTACAGTAGAACAGTAGGAAGGATGTGAGTAAAGGGAAGCAGGACCGAGGAGAGGGAAGGAGAGAGTAGAACAGTAGGAAGGATGTGAGTAAAGGGAAGTAGGACCGAGGAGAGGGAAGGAGTAGAGAACAGCAGGAAGGATGAGTAAAGGAAGTAGGACCGAGGAGAGGGAAGGAGAGAGTAGAACAGTAGGAAGGATGTGGAGTAAAGGGAAGTAGGACCGAGGAGAGGGAAGGAGAGAGTAGAGAACAGCAGGAAGGATGTGAGTAAAGGAAGTAGGACCGAGGAGAGGGAAGGAGTAGAGTAGAACAGCAGGAAGGATGTGAGAAAGGGAAGTAGGACCGAGGAGAGGGAAGGAGCAGGAGCAGAACAGCAGGGAAGGATGTGAGCTAAAGGAAGCAGGACCGAGGAGAGGGAAGGAGTAGAGCAGAACAGTAGGAAGGATGTGAGTAAAGGAAGTAGGACCGAGGAGAGGGAAGGAGTACAGTAGAACAGTAGGAAGGATGTGAGTAAAGGAAGTAGGACCGAGGAGAGGAAGGAGCAGAGCAGAACAGCAGGGAAGGATGATGAGCAAAGGAAGAAGGACCGAGGAGAGGGAAGGAGCAGAGTAGAACAGTAGGAAGGATGTGAGAAAGGGAAGTAGGACCGAGGAGAGGGAAGAGGGAGAGGAAGGAGTAGAGTAGAACAGTAGGGAAGGATGTGAGTAAAGGGAAGTAGGACTGAGGAGAGGAAGGAGAGAGAGAACAGCAGGAAGGATGGAGTAAAGGGAAGTAGGACCGAGGAGAGGGAAGGAGAGAGTAGAACAGAGGAAGGATGTGAGTAAAGGGAAGTAGGACCGAGGAGAGGGAAGGAGTACAGTAGAACAGTAGGAAGGATGTGAGTAAAGGAAGTAGGACCGAGGAGAGGGAAGGAGAGAGAGAGAACAGCAGGAAGGATGTGAGTAAAGGAAGTAGGACCGAGGAGAGGGAAGGAGTAGAGTAGAACAGGGAAGGATGTGGAAGTAAAGGGAAGTAGGACCGAGGAGGGGAATGAGCACAGAGAACAGTAGGAAGGATGTGAGAAAGGGAAGTAGGACCGAGGAGAGGGAAGGAGTAGAGTAGAACAGTAGGAAGGATGTGAGTAAAGGGAAGTAGGACCGAGGAGAGGGAAGGAGTAGAGCAGAACAGCAGGAAGGATGTGAATAAAGGAAGTAGGACCGAGAAGAGGGAAGGAGTACAGCAGAACAGTAGGAAGGATGTGAGTAAAGGGAAGTAGGACTGAGGAGAGGGAAGGAGTAGAGTAGAACAGCAGGAAGGATGTGAGTAAAGGAAGTAGGACCGAGGAGAGGGAAGGAGTACAGTAGAACAGTAGGAAGGATGTGAGTAAAGGGAAGTAGGACCGAGGAGAGGGGAAGGAGAGAGAACAGTAGGAAGGATGTGAGTAAAGGAAGTAGGACCGAGGAGAGGGAAGGAGAGAGTAGAACAGTAGGAACGGATGTGAGTAAAGAGAAGTGGGACCTGAGGAGAGGAAAGGAGTAGAGTAGAACAGAAGGAAGGATGTGAGTAAAGGAAGTAGGACCGAGGAGAGGGAAGGAGTACAGTAGAACAGTAGGAAGGATGTGAGTGGAGTAGGAAGCAGGGACTGAGGAGAGGGAAGGAGGAGGAACAGTAGGAAGGATGTGAGTAAAGGAAGTAGGACTGAGGAGAGGGAAGGGAAGGAGAGGGAGAGTAGAACAGTAGGAAGGATGTGAGTAAAGGGAAGTAGGACCGAGGAGAGGGAAGGAGAGTAGAACAGTAGGAAGGATGTGAGTAAGGGAAGTAGGACTGAGGAGAGGAAGGATAGAGGAACAGGGAAGGATGTGAGTAAAGGAAGTAGGACCGAGGAGAGGGAAGGAGCAGAGTAGAACAGTAGGAAGGATGTGAGTAAAGGGAAGTAGGACTGAGGAGAGGAAGGAGTAGAGTAGAACAGTAGGAAGGATGTGAGTAAAGAGAAGTAGGACCGAGGAGAGGGAAGTAGGACCGAGGAGAGGGAAGGAGAAACAGTAGGAAGGATGTGAGTAAAGGAAGTAGGACTGAGGAGAGGGAAGGAGTAGAGTAGGACAGTAGGAAGGATGTGAGTAAAGGGAAGTAGGACCGAGGAGAGGGAAGGAGTAGAGTAGAACAGAAGGAAGGATGTGAGTAAAGGGAAGTAGGACCGAGGAGAGGGAAGGAGTACAGTAGAACAGTAGGAAGGATGTGAGTAAAGGGAAGTAGGACCGAGGAGAGGGAAGGAGTAGAGAGAACAGTAGGAAGGATGTGAGTAAAGGGAAGTAGGACCGAGGAGAGGGAAGGAGTAGAGTAGAACAGTAGGAAGGATGTGAAGTAAAGGGAAGTAGGACCGAGAGAGGGAAGGAGTAGAGTAGAACAGTAGGAAGGATGTGAGTAAAGGAAGTAGGACTGAGGAGAGGGAAGGAGAGAGCAGAACAGCAGGAAGGATGAGAAGGGAAGTAGGACCGAGGAGAGGGAAGGAGTAGAGTAGAACAGTAGGAAGGATGTGAGTAAAGGGAAGTAGGACCGAGGAGAGGGAAGGAGTAGAGTAGAACAGTAGGAAGGATGTGAGTAAAGGAAGTAGGACCGAGGAGAGGGAAGGAGTAGAGTAAACAGTAGGAAGGATGTGAGTAAAGGAAGTAGGACTGAGGAGAGGAAGGAGAGAGTAGAACAGTAGGAAGGATGTGAGTAAAGGAAGTAGGACCGAGGAGAGGGAAGGAGAGGGAAGGAGTAGAACAGTAGGAAGGATGTGAGTAAAGGGAAGTAGGACCGAGGAGAGGGAAGGAGCAGAGTAGAACAGTAGGAAGGATGTGAGTAAAGGGAAGTAGGACCGAGGAGAGGGAAGGAGTAGAGCAGAACAGAAGGAAGGATGAGTAAAGGAAGTAGGACCGAGGAGAGGGAAGGAGTAGAGTAGAACAGTAGGAAGGATGTGAGTAAAGGGAAGTAGGACCGAGGAGGGGAAGGAGTAGAGAACAGTAGGAAGGATGTGAGGAAAGGGATGAGGACCTGAAGGGAAGGAGTACAGGAACAGTAGGAGGAGGGAAGTAGGACCGAGGAGAGGGAAGGAGTAGAGTAGAACAGTAGGAAGCATGTAAGTAAATGGGAAGTAGGACCGAGGAGAGGAAGGAGTAGAGAGAACAGTAGGAAGGATGAGTAAAGGGAAGTAGGACTGAGGAGGAAGGAGGGAAGTGTGAGTAAAGGGAAGTAGGACCGAGGAGAGGGAAGGAGTACAGTAGAACAGTAGGAAGGATGTAAGTAAAGGGAAGTAGGACCGAGGAGAGGGAAGGAGTAGAGTAGAACAGTAGGAAGGATGTGAGTAAAGGGAAGTAGGACCGAGGAGAGGGAAGGAGTAGAGTAGGAAGGATGTGAGTAAAGGGAAGTAGGACCGAGGAGAGGGAAGGAGTAGAGTAGAACAGTAGGAAGGATGTGAATAAAAGGGAAGTAGGACCGAGGAGAGGGAAGGAGTAGAGTAGAACAGTAGGAAGGATGAGAATAAAGGGAAGTAGGACCCAGGAGAGGGAAGGAGTACAGTAGAACAGTAGGAGGGATGTGAGTAAAGGGAAGTAGGACCGAGGAGAGGGAAGGAGTAGAGTAGAACAGTAGGAAGGATGTGAGTAAAGGGAAGTAGGACCGAGGAGAGGGAAGGAGTAGAGTAGAACAGTAGGAAGGATGTGAGTAAAGGGAAGTAGGACCGAGGAGGGAAGGAGTAGAGGAGAACAGTGGAAGGATGTGAGTAAAGGGAAGTAGGACCGAGGAGAGGGAAGGAGTAGAGTAGAACAGTAGGAAGGATGTGAGTAAAGGGAAGTAGGACCGAGGAGAGGGAAGGAGAGAGTAGAACAGTAGGAAGGATGAGAGAAAGGGAAGTAGGACTGAGGAGAGGGAAGGAGTAGAGTAGAACAGAGGAAGGATGAGTAAAAGGGAAGTAGGACCCTGAGGAGAGGGAAGGAGTACAGTAGAACAGCAGGAAGGATGAGCAAGGGAAGTAGGACCGAGGAGAGGGAAGGAGTAGAGTAGAACAGTAGGAAGGATGAGTAAAGGGAAGTAGGACCGAGGAGAGGGAAGGAGTAGAGAGAACAGGAAGGATGAGTAAAGGGAAGTAGACCAGGAGAGGGAAGGATGAGTAGAACAATAGGAAGGATGAGTAAAGGGAAGTAGGACCGAGGAGAGGGAAGGAGAGAGGAGAACAGTAGGAAGGATGTGAGTAAAGGAAGTAGGACCGAGGAGAGGGAAGGAGAGAGTAGAACAGTAGGAAGGATGTGGAAAGGGAAGTAGGACCGAGGAGAGGGGAAGGAGCAGAGCAGAACAGTAGGAAGGATGAGTAAAGGAAGTGGACTGAGGAGAGGAAGCAGGACCGAGGAGAGGGAAGGAGCAGAGTAGAACAGCAGGAAGGATGTAAGTAAAGGAAGTAGGAATCGAGGAGAGGGAAGGAGAGAGTAGAACAGCAGGAAGGATGGATGAGAAAGTAAAGTATTAGAACAGAAGGAAGGATGTGAGTAAAGGGAAGTAGGACCTGAGGAGAGGGAAGGAGTACAGAGAACAATAGGAAGGATGTGAGCAAAGGAAGCAGGGACCGAGGAGAGGGAAGGAGAGAGAAGAACAGGGAAGGATGTGAGTAAAGGGAAGTAGGACCGAGGAGAGGGAAGGAGTAGAGAGAACAGCAGGAAGGATGTGAGTAAAGGAAGTAGGACCGAGGAGAGGAAGGAGTAGAAAGAACAGCAGGAAGGATGTGAGTAAAGGGAAGTAGGACCGAGGAGAGGGAAGGAGTAGAGAAACAGGGAAGGATGTGGAGTAAAGGGGAAGAGGACCGAGGAGAGGGAAGGAGTAGAGTAGAACAGCAGGAAGGATGTGAGAAAGGGAAGTAGGACCGAGGAGAGAAGGAGTACAGTAGAACAGCAGGGAAGGATGAGTAAAGGGAAGTGTGGACCGAGGAGAGGGAAGGAGTAGAGTAGAACAGCAGGAAGGATGTGAGTAAAGGAAGTAGGACCGAGGAGAGGGAAGGAGTAGAGAACAGAGACAGTAGGAAGGATGTGAAGTAAAGGGAAGTAGGACCGAGGAGAGAAGGAGTAGAGCAGAACAGCAGGAAGGATGTGAGCAAAGGAAGAGGACCGAGAGAGAGGGAAGGAGTAGAGTAGAACAGTAGGAAGGATGTGAGTAAAGGAAGTCGGACCCAGGAGAGGGAAGAGCAGGAACAGTAGGAGGATGAGGAAGTAGGACCGAGGAAGGAGTAGAGTAGAACAGTAGGAAGGATGTGAGTAAAGGAAGTAGGACTGAGGAGAGGGAAGGAGAGAGAGAACAGTAGGAAGGATGTGAGTAAAGGAAGTAGGACCGAGGAGAGGGAAGGAGGAGAAACAGTAGGAAGGATGTGAAAAAGGGAAGTAGGACCGAGGAGAGGGAAGGAGTAGAGTAGAACAGTGGAAGGATGTGAGTAAAGGAAGTAGGACTGAGGAGGGAAGGAGGGAAGGAGTAGAACAGTAGGAAGGATGTGACTAAAGGGAAGTAGGACCGAGGAGAGGGAAGGAGTAGAGTAGAACAGTAGGAAGGATGAGAGTAAAGGGAAGTAGGACCGAGGAGAGGGAAGGAGAGAGCAGAACAGAAGGAAGGATGTGAGTAAAGGGAAGTAGGGACCGAGGAGAGGGAAGGAGCAGAGAGAACAGTAGGAAGGATGAGTAAAAAGGAAGGAAGGAGAGGGAAGGAGTAGAGGGGAACAGTGGGAAGGATGAGTAAAGGAAGTAGGACCGAGGAGAGGGAAGGAGTAGAGCAGAAACAGCAGGAAGGATGTGAATAAAAGGAAGTAGACCGAGGAGAGGAAGGAGTAGAGTAGAACAGTAGGAAGGATGAGAATAAAGGAAGTAGGACCGAGGAGAGATGGAAGGAGTAGAGTAGAACAGAAGGAAGGATGTGAATAAAAGGAGGTAGGACCGAGAGAGGGAAGGAGTAGAGTAAACAGTAAGAAGGATGTGAGTAAAGGGAAGTAGGACCGAGGAGAGGGAAGGAGTAGAGAGAACAGTAGGAAGGATGTGAGTAAAAGGAAGTAGGACTGAGGAGAGGGAAGGAGTACAGCAGAACAGTAGGAAGGATGAGTAAAGGGAAGTAGGACCGAGGAGAGAGGGAAGGAGTAGAGAACAGCAGGAAGGATGTGAGTAAAGGAAGCAGGACCGAGGAGAGGGAAGGAGTAGAGTAGAACAGTAGGAAGGATGTGAGTAAAGGAAGCAGAGACTGAGAGAGGAAAGGAAGCAGGAGAGGGAAGGAGTAGAGTAGAACAGTAGGAAGGATGTGTAAGTAAAGGGAAGTAGGACCGAGGAGAGGGAAGGAGGAGTAGAACAGTAGGAAGGATGTGAGTAAAGGAAGTAGGACACAGGAGAGGGAAGGAGTAGAGTAGAACAGAAGGAAGGATGTAAGTAAAGGGAAGTAGGACTGAGGAGAGGGAAGGATAGAGTAGAACAGTAGGAAGGATGTGAGTAAAGGGGAAGTAGGACCGAGGAGGGAAGGAGTAGAGTAGAACAGTGGAAGGATGTGAGCAAAGGAAGAGGACCAGGAGAGATGGAAGGAGCAGAGCAGAACAGTAGAAGGATGGAAAAAAGGAAGTAGGACCGAGGAGGGGAAGGAGAGAGTAGAACAGTAGGAAGGATGAGAACAAAGGGAAGTAGGACCGAGGAGAGAGGAAGGAGGAGCAGAACAGTAGGAAGGATGATAAGTAAAGGGAAGTGAGACCCAGGGGAGAGGGAAGGAGTACAGTAGAACAGGGAAGGATGATGAGTAAAGGAAGTAGGACCGAGGAGAGGGAAGGAGTAGAGTAAACAGTAGGAAGGATGTGAGTAAAGGGAAGCAACCGAGGAGAGGAAGGAGAGAGCAGAACAGTAGGAAGGATGTGAGTAAAGGAAGTAGGACCGAGGAGAGGGAAGGAGTAGAGTAGAACAGTAGGAAGGATGTAAGTAAAGGAAGAGGACTGAGGAGAGGAAGGAGAGAGCAGAACAGTAGGAAGGATGGAGTAAAGGGAAGTAGGACCGAGAGAGGGAAGAGGACCGAGGAGGGAAGGAGAGGAACAGCAGGAAGGATGTAAGTAAAGGGAAGTAGGACTGAGGAGAGGGAGAGTAGAAATAACAGGAAGGATGTGAGTAAAGGAAGTAGGACCTGAGGAGAGGGAAGGAGTGAGTAGAACAGGGGAAGGATGACCGAGGACTGAGGAGAGATGGAAGGAGTAGAAAACAGAAGGATGTGAGTAAAGGAAGTAGGACCGAGGAGAGGGAAGGAGGAGCAAACAGTAGGAAGGATGAAAGAGGACCAGGAGGGGAAGGAGTAGATTGAAGGATGTGAGTAAAGGAAGCAGGACCGAGGAGAGGGAAGAGCAGAGTAGAACAGTTGGAAGGATGAGTAAAGGAAGGAGGACCGAGGAGAGGGAAGGAGTAGAGAGACAGAAGGAAGGATGTGAGTAAAGGAGCGAGGACCGAGGAGAGGGAAGGAGTAGAGTAGAACAGTAGGAAGGATGAGAATAAAGGAAGTAGGACCGAGGAGAGGAAGGAGTACAGAGAAACAGCAGGAAGGATGGAGTAACAGCAGGGACCTAGAGGGAAGGAGAACAGCAGAACAGCAGGAAATGACGTGAGTAAAGGAAGCAGGACCGAGGAGAGGGAAGGAGCAACATGTGAGAAGAAACACTGAGGGAGGGAATAGATAAGGAAGGAGTAAAAAGGAAGTAGGACCTGAGGAGAGGGAAGGAGAGAGAGAACAGTAGGAAGGATGTGAGTAAAGGGAAGTAGGACCGAGGAGAGGGAAGGAGTAGAGAGAACAGTAGGAAGGATGAGTAAAGGGAAGTAGGACCGAGGAGAGGGAAGGAGTACAGTAGAACAGTAGGAAGGATGTGGAGTAAAGGGAAGTAGGACCGAGGAGGGGAAGGAGTAGAGTAGAACAGTAGGAAGGATGTGAGTAAAGGAAGTAGGACCGAGGAGAGGGAAGGAGAGAGTAGAACAGTCGGAATGGATGAGTAAAGGGAAGTAGGACCGAGGAGAGGGAAGGAGCAGAGAACAGTAGGAAGGATGTGAGTAAAGGGGAAGTAGGACCGAGGAGAGGGAAGGAGTAGAGTAGAACAGTAGGAAGGATGTGAGTAAAGGACCGAGAGAGGGAAGTAGGACCGAGGAGGGAAGGAGTAGAGTAGAACAGTAGGAAGGATGTGAGTAAAGGAAGTAGGACCGAGGAGAGGGAAGAGAGGGCAGAGGCGCAGAACAGGGAAGGATGTGAGTAAAGGGAAGTAGGACCGAGGAGAGGGAAGGAGAGGAGAACAGTAGGAAGGATGTGAGAAGGAAGAGGACCGAGGAGAGGGAAGGAGAGGAAACAGGAGGAAGGATGTGAGCAAAGGAAGTAGGACTGAGGAGGGAAGGAAAGCACTGAGGAGAGGGAAGGAGTAGAGTAGAACAGTAGGAAGGATGTGGAGAGGGAAGTAGGACCGAGGAGAGGGAAGGAGAGAGTAGAACAGTAGGAAGGATGTAAGTAAAGGGAAGTAGGACCGAGGAGAGGAAGGAGAGCAGAACAGTAGGAAGGATGTGGAGTAAAGGGAAGTAGGACTGAGGAGAGGGAAGGAGCAGAGTGAACAGCAGGAAGGATGTGAATAAAAGGGAAGTAGGGACCTGAGTAAGGGAAGTAGGACATAGGAGAGGGAAGGAGTAGAGAGTAGAACAGTAGGAAGGATGTGAGTAAAGGGAAGTAGGACCGAGGAGAGGGAAGGAGAGGAACAGTAGGAAGGATGTGAGTAAAGGGAAGTAGGACCGAGGAGAAGGAAGGAGTACAGTAGAACAGTAGGAAGGATGTGAGTAAAGGGAAGTAGGACCGAGGAGAGGGAAGGAGTAGAGTAGAACAGTGGGAAGGATGTGAGTAAAGGGAAGTAGGACCGAGGAGAGGGAAGGAGTAGAGTAGAACAGTCGGAAGGATGTGAGTAAAGGGAAGGTAGGACCGAGGAGAGGGAAGGAGTAGAGTAGAACAGTTTGGAAGGATGTGAGAATAAAAGGAAGTAGGACCGAGGAGAGGGAAGGAGTACAGTAGAACAGTAGGAAGGATGTAAGTAAAGGGAAGTAGGACCGAGGAGAGGGAAGGAGTAGAGCAGAACAGTAGGAAGGATGTGAGTAAAGGAAGAGGACCGAGGAGAGGGAAGGAGTAGAGAGAAACAGTGGAAGGATGTGAGAAAGGAAGAGGACCGAGGAGAGGGAAGGAGTAGAGGAACAGTAGAAGGATGTGAATAAAAGGGAAGTAGGACCGAGAGGAGAGGGAAGGAGGAGAGAGTAGAACAGTAGGAAGGATGAGAATAAAGGGAAGTAGGACCGAGGAGAGGAAGGAGTACAGCAGAACAGTAGGAAGGATGTGAGTAAAGGGAAGTAGGACCGAGGAGAGGGAAGGAGTACAGTAGAACAGTAGGAAGGATGTGAGTAAAGGAAGTAGGACCGAGGAGAGGGAAGGAGAGAGTAGAACAGTAGGAAGGATGTGAGTAAAGGGAAGTAGGACTGAGGAGAGGGAAGGAGTAGAGTAGAACAGTAGGAAGGATGTGAGTAAAGGAAGTAGGACCGAGGAGAGGGAAGGAGCAGAGCAGAACAGCAGGGAAGGATGTGAATAAAGGGAAGTAGGACCGAGGAGAGGGAAGGAGTAGAAAACAGTAGGAAGGATGTGAGTAAAGGGAAGTAGGACCGAGGAGAGGGAAGGAGAGGTAGAACAGAGGAAGGATGGGGGGAAGTAGGACCGAGGAGAGGGAAGGAGTAGAGAGAACAGTAGGAAGGATGTGAGTAAAGGGAAGTAGGACCGAGGAGAGGGAAGGAGCAGAGCAGAACAGCAGGAAGGATGTGAGTAAAGGGAAGGGGACCGAGGAGAGGGAAGGAGAGAGTAGAACAGTAGGAAGGATGTGAGTAAAGGGAAGTAGGACCGAGGAGAGAGGGAAGGAGTAGAGTAGAAACAGTAGGAAGGATGTGAATAAAGGAAGTAGGACCGAGGAGAAGGAAGGAGTAGAGTAGAACAGAAGGAAGGATGTGGAGTAACAGCAGGAGAGGGAAGGATGAGAGTAGAACAGTGGGAAGGATGTGAGTAAAGGGAAGTAGGACCGAGGAGAGGGAAGGAGAGAGTAGAACAGTAGGAAGGATGTGAGTAAAGGGAAGTAGGACCGAGGAGAGGGAAGGAGAGAGGAGAACAGTAGGAAGGATGAGAATAAAGGAAGTAGGACCGAGGAGAGGGAAGGAGGGAAGAGCAGAACAGTAGGAAGGATGAGTAAAGGGAAGTAGGACTGAGGAGAGGGAAGGAGTAGAGTAGAACAGTAGGAAGGATGTGAGTAAAGGAAGTAGGACCGAGGAGAGGGAAGGAGCAGAGTAGAACAGTCGGAAGGATGTGAGTAAAGGGAAGTAGGACCGAGGAGAGGGAAGGAGAGAGTAGAACAGTAGGAAGGATGAGAGTAAAGGGAAGCAGGACCGAGGAGAGGGAAGGAGTACAGTAGAACAGAAGGAAGGATGTGAGTAAAGGGAAGTAGGACTGAGGAGAGGGAAGGAGTAGAGTAGAACAGTAGGAAGGATGTGAGAAAGGAAGTAGGACCGAGGAGAGGGAAGGAGGAGTAGAACAGAAGGAAGGAGTAGGACCGAGGAGAACAGTAGGGAAGGATGTGAATAAAAAGGAAGTAGGACTGAGGAGAGGGAAGGAGTAGAGTAGAACAGTAGGAAGGATGTGAGTAAAGGGAAGTAGGACCGAGGAGAGGGAAGGAGTAGAGTAGAACAGTAGGAAGGATGTGAGTAAAGGAAGTAGGACCGAGGAGAGGGAAGGAGTAGAGGAACAGTAGGAAGGATGAGTAAAGGGAAGTAGGACCGAGGAGGGAAGGAGTAGAGCAGAACAGTAGGAAGGATGTGAGTAAAGGGAAGTAGGACCGAGGAGAGGAAGGAGTAGAGAGAACAGTAGGAAGGATGTGAGTAAAGGAAGTAGGACCGAGGAGAGGGAAGTAGGACAGAGGAGAGGGAAGGAGTAGAGAAACAGTAGGAAGGATGTGGTAAAAGGAAGTAGGGACCGAGGAGGGAAGGAGTAGAGCAGAACAGTAGGAAGGATGTGAGCAAAGGAAGAGGACCGAGGAGAGGGAAGGAGCCAGTAGGAAGGATGGAGTAAAGGGAAGTAGGACCGAGGAGAGGGAAGGAGTAGAGTAGAACAGTAGGAAGGATGGGAGAAAGGGAAGTAGGACCTAGGAGAGGGAAGGAGTAGAGTAGAACAGTAGGAAGGATGTGAGAATAAAGGAAGTAGGACCGAGGAGAAGGAAGGAGTAGAGTAGAACAGAAGGAAGGATGGGGAAGTAGGACCCAGGAGAGGGAAGGAGCAACAGTAGAACAGTAGGAAGGATGTGAGTAAAGGGAAGAGGACTGAGGAGAGGGAAGGAGAGAGTAGAACAGTGGGAAGGATGTGAGTAAAGGGAAGTAGGACCGAGGAGAGGGAAGGAGAGAGTAGAACAGTAGGAAGGATGTGAGAATAAAGGAAGTAGGACAGAGGAGAGGGAAGGAGTAGAGTAGAACAGTAGGAAGGATGTGAATAAAGGAAGCAGGACCGAGGAGAGGGAAGGAGTAGAGCAGAACAGTAGGAAGGATGTGAGTAAAGGAAGTAGGACCGAGGAGGGGAAGGAGTACAGTAGAACAGTAGGAAGGATGTGAGTAAAGGGAGAGGGAAGGAGAGAGAAGAACAGTAGGAAGGATGAAGTAAAGGAAGTAGGACCTGAGGAGAGGGAAGGAGAGAGAGAACAGTAGGAAGGATGTGAGTAAAGGGAAGTAGGACCTGAGGAGAGGGAAGGAGAGTAGAGAGAACAGTAGGAAGGATGTGAGTAAAGGGAAGAGGACCGAGGAGAGGGAAGGAGTAGAGTAGAACAGTAGGAAGGATGAGTAAAGGGAAGTAGGACCGAGGAGAGGGAAGAGTAGAGTAGAACAGTGGAAGGATGTGAGTAAAGGGAAGTAGGACCGGAGAGGGAAGGAGTAGAGTAGAACAGTAGGAAGGATGTGAATAAAGGGAAGTAGGACCGAGGAGAGGGAAGGAGTAGAGTAGAACAGTAGGAAGGATGTGAGTAAAGGGAAGTAGGACCGGAGGAGAGGGAAGGAGTAGATAGAACAGTCAGGAAGATGTGAGAAAGAGGACAGAGTAGGAAGGATGTGAGTAAAGGGAAGTAGGACCGAGGAGAGGGAAGGAGAGAGTAGAACAGTAGGAAGGATGTGAGTAAAGGGAAGTAGGACCGAGGAGAGGGAAGGAGTAGAGTAGAACAGTAGGAAGGATGTGAATAAAGGAAGTAGGACCGAGGAGAGGGAAGGAGGAGCAGAACAGTAGGAAGGATGAGGGAAGTAGACCTGAGGAGAGGGAAGGAGTAGAGAACAGTAGGAAGGATGTAAGTAAAGGAAGTAGGGACAGAGGAGAGGGAAGGAGTAGAGTAGAACAGTAGGAAGGATGTGAGTAAAGGAAGTAGGACCGAGGAGAGGGAAGGAGTAGAGTAGAACAGTAGGAAGGATGTGGTAAAGGGAAGTAGGACTGAGGAGAGGGAAGGAGTAGAGCAGAACAGTAGGAAGGATGTGAGTAAAGGGAAGTAGGACCGAGGAGAGGGAAGAGGACCGAGGAGAGGGAAGGAGAGTAGGACAGTAGGAAGGATGTGAAAAGGGAAGTAGGACCGAGGAGAGGGAAGGAGCAGAGTAGAACAGTAGGAAGGATGTGAGTAAAGGAAGTAGGACCGAGGAGAGGGAAGGAGAGAGTAGAACAGTAGGAAGGATGTGAGTAAAGGGAAGTAGGACCGAGGAGAGGGAAGGAGTAGAGTAGAACAGTAGGAAGGATGTGAGTAAAGGGAAGTAGGACCGAGGAGAGGGAAGGAGTACAGTAGAACAATAGGAAGGATGTGAGTAAAGGAAGTAGGACCGAGGAGAGGGAAGGAGTAGAGTAGAACAGTAGGAAGGATGTGAGTAAAGAGAAGTAGGACCGAGGAGAAGGAAGGAGTAGAGTAGAACAGAAGGAAGGATGTGAGTAAAGGGAAGTAGGACCGAGGAGAGGGAAGGAGTACAGTAGAACAGTAGGAAGGATGTGAGTAAAGGAAGTAGGACCGAGGAGAGGGAAGTCGGACCGAGGAGAGGGAAGGAGTAGAAGGAACAGTAGGAAGGATGTGGGAGTAAAGGAAGTAGGACCGAGGAGAGGAAGTAGGACCTGAGGAGAGGGAAGGAGCAGAGTAGAACAGTAGGAAGGATGTGAGTAAAGGAAGTAGGACGGAGGAGAGGGAAGGAGTAGAGTAGAACATTAGGAAGGATGAGTAAAGGAAGTAGGACTGAGGAGAGGGAAGGAGTACAGTAGAACAATAGGAAGGATGTGAGTAAAGGAAGTAGGACCGAGGAGAGGGAAGGAGAGAGCAGAACAGTAGGAAGGATGTGAGTAAAGGGAAGTAGGACTGAGGAGAGGGAAGGAGTAGAGTAGAACAGTAGGAAGGATGTGAGTAAAGGAAGTAGGACCGAGGAGAGGGAAGGGACACAGGAGGGAAGAGTAGAACAGTAGGAAGGATGTAAGTAAAGGGAAGTAGGACCGAGGAGAGGGAAGGAGAGAGGAACAGTAGGAAGGATGTGAGTAAAGGGAAGTAGGACCGAGGAGAAGGAAGGAGTAGAGTAGAACAGAAGGAAGGATGTGAGTAAAGGAAGTAGACCGAGGAGGGAAGGAGTAGAGTAGAACAGTGGGAAGGATGTGAGTAAAGGAAGTAGGACCCCAGGAGAGGGAAGGAGAGAGTAGAACAGTAGGAAGGATGTGAGTAAAGGGAAGTAGGACTGAGGAGAGGGAAGGAGTAGAGTAGAACAGTAGGAAGGATGTAAGTAAAGGGAAGTAGGACCGAGGAGAGAGAATGAGTACAGTAGAACAGTAGGAAGGATGTGAGAAAAGGAAGAGGACCGAGGAGAGGGAAGGCAGAGTAGAACAGGGAAGGATGAGTAAAGGGAAGTCGACCGAGGAGGGAAGGAGCAGAGTAGAACAGTAGGAAGGATGTGAGTAAAGGAAGTAGGACCGAGAAGAGGGAAGGAGTACAGTAGAACAGCAGGAAGGATGTGAGTAAAGGGAAGTAGGACTGAGGAGAGGGAAGGAGAGAGTAGAACAGTAGGAAGGATGTGAGTAAAGGGAAGTAGGACCGAGGAGAGGGAAGGAGCACAGTAGAACAGTAGGGAAGGATGTGAGTAAAGGGAAGTAGGACCGAGGAGAGGGAAGGAGTACAGTAGAACAATAGGAAGGATGTGAGTAAAGGAAGTAGGACCGAGGAGAGGGAAGGAGAGAGTAGAACAGTGGGAAGGATGTGAGCAAAGGAAGTAGGACTGAGGAGAGGGAAGGAGTAGAGTAGACAGTAGGAAGGATGTGAGTAAAGGAAGTAGGACCGAGGAGAGGGAAGGGAGAGGGAGAGTAGAACAGTAGGAAGGATGTGAAGCAAAGGGAAGTAGGACCTGAGGAGAGGGAAGGAGTAGAGACAGTAGGAAGGATGTGAGTAAAGGGAAAGTAGGACTGAGGAGAAGGAAGGAGTAGAGTAGAACAGAAGGAAGGATGAGAAAGGGAAGTAGGACCGAGGAGAGGGAAGGAGCACAGAGAACAAAGGGAAGGATGTGAGTAAAGGAAGTAGGACCGAGGAGAGGGAAGGAGTAGAGTAGAACAGTAGGAAGGATGTGAGTAAAGGGAAGTAGGACTGAGGAGAGGGAAGGAGGGAAGGAGTAGAGTAGAACAGTAGGAAGGATGTGAGTAAAGGGAAGTAGGACCGAGGAGAGGGAAGGAGTACAGCAGAACAGCAGGAAGGATGTGAGTAAAGGAAGTAGGACTGAGGAGAGGGAAGGAGTAGAGAGAACAGTAGGAAGGATGTGGAGTAAAGGAAGTAGGACCGAGGAGAGGGAAGGAGTACAGTAGAACAGTAGGAAGGATGTGAGTAAAGGGAAGTAGGACCGAGGAGAGGGAAGGAGTACAGTAGAACAGCAGGAAGGATGTAGTAAAGGAAGTAGGACCGAGGAGAGGGAAGGAGAGAGAGAACAGTAGGAAGGATGTGAGTAAAGGGAAGTAGGACCGAGGAGAGGGAAGGAGAGAAACAGAGGAAGGATGAGTAAAGAAGCAAAGGAGGGAAGGAGTACAGTAGGGAGGATGAGAATAAAAGAAGGGACCGAGGAGAGGGAAGGAGTAGAGTAGAACAGTAGGAAGGATGAGAATAAAGGGAAGTAGGACCCAGGAGAGGGAAGGAGTACAGTAGAACAGTAGGAGGGATGTGAGTAAAGGGAAGTAGGACCGAGGAGAGGGAAGGAGTAGAGTAGAACAGTAGGAAGGATGTGAGTAAAGGGAAGTAGGACCGAGGAGAGGGAAGGAGTAGAGTAGAACAGTAGGAAGGATGTGAGTAAAGGAAGTAGGACCGAGGAGAGGGAAGGAGTAGAGTAGAACAGTAGGAAGGATGTAAGTAAAGGGAAGTAGGACCGAGGAGAGGGAAGGAGTAGAGTAGAACAGTAGGAAGGATGTAGGACCGAGGAAGGGAAGTAGGACCGAGGAGAGGGAAGGAGAGAGTAGAACAGTAGGAAGGATGAGAATAAAGGGAAGTAGGACCGAGGAGAGGGAATGAGTAGAGTAGAACAGTAGGAAGGATGTGAGTAAAGGGAAGTAGGACCGAGGAGAGGGAAGGAGTAGAGTAGAACAGTAAGAAGGATGTGAGTAAAGGGAAGTAGGACCGAGGAGAGATGGAAGGAGTAGAGTAGAACAGTCGGAAGGATGTGAATAAAAGGGAAGTAGGACCGAGGAGAGGGAATGAGTAGAGTAGAACAGTAGGAAGGATGTGAGTAAAGGGAAGTAGGACCGAGGAGAGGGAAGGAGTAGAGTAGAACAGTAGGAAGGATGTAAGTAAAGGGAAGTAGGACTGAGGAGAGGGAAGGAGTAGAGTAGAACAGTAGGAAGGATGTGAGTAAAGGGAAGTAGGACCGAGTAGAGGGAAGTAGGACATAGGAGAGGGAAGGAGTAGAGTAGAACAGTAGGAAGGATGTAAGTAAAGGGAAGTAGGACCGAGGAGAGGGAAGGAGTAGAGTAGAACAGTCGGAAGGATGTGAGTAAAGGGAAGTAGGACCGAGGAGAAGGAAGGAGTAGAGTAGAACAGAAGGAAGGATGTGAGTAAAGGGAAGTAGGACCGAGGAGAGGGAAGGAGTACAGTAGAACAGTAGGAAGGATGTGAGTAAAGGGAAGTAGGACCGAGGAGAGGGAAGGAGTAGAGTAGAACAGTGGGAAGGATGTGAGTAAAGGGAAGTAGGACCGAGGAGAGATGGAAGGAGTAGAGTAGAACAGTCGGAAGGATGTGAATAAAAGGGAGGTAGGACCGAGGAGAGGGAAGGAGTAGAGTAGAACAGTAGGAAGGATGAGAATAAAGGGAAGTAGGACCGAGGAGAGGGAAGGAGTACAGTAGAACAGTAGGAAGGATGTGAGTAAAGGGAAGTAGGACCGAGGAGAGGGAAGGAGTACAGTAGAACAGTAGGAAGGATGTGAGTAAAGGGAAGTAGGACCGAGGAGAGGGAAGGAGTAGAGTAGAACAGTAGGAAGGATGTGAGTAAAGGGAAGTAGGACCGAGGAGAGGGAAGGAGTAGAGTAGAACAGTAGGAAGGATGTGAGTAAAGGAAGTAGGACCGAGGAGAGGGAAGGAGTAGAGTAGAACAGTAGGAAGGATGTAAGTAAAGGGAAGTAGGACCGAGGAGAGGGAAGGAGAGAGTAGAACAGTAGGAAGGATGTGAAGTAAAGGAAAGTAGGACCGAGGAGAGGGAAGGAGTAGAGTAGAACAGTAGGAAGGATGTGAATAAAAGGGAAGTAGGACCGAGGAGAGGGAAAGAGTAGAGTAGAACAGTAGGAAGGATGTGAGTAAAGGGAAGTAGGACCGAGGAGAGGGAAGGAGTAGAGTAGAACAGTAGGAAGGATGTGAGTAAAGGGAAGTAGGACCGAGGAGAGATGGAAGGAGTAGAGTAGAACAGTCGGAAGGATGTGAATAAAAGGGAAGTAGGACCGAGGAGAGGGAAGGAGTAGAGTAGAACAGTAGGAAGGATGTGAGTAAAGGGAAGTAGGACCGAGGAGAGGGAAGGAGTAGAGTAGAACAGTAGGAAGGATGTAAGTAAAGGGAAGTAGGACTGAGGAGAGGGAAGGAGTAGAGTAGAACAGTAGGAAGGATGTAAGGAAGTAGGACCGAGGAGGGAAGTAGGACATGAGGAGAGGGAAGGAGTAGAGCAGAACAGTAGGAAGGATGTAAGTAAAGGGAAGTAGGACCGAGGAGAGGGAAGGAGAGCAGAACAGTAGGAAGGATGTGAGTAAAGGAATAGGACCCGAGGGAAGGAGTAGAGTAGAACAGAAGGAAGGATGTGAGTAAAGGGAAGTAGGACCGAGGAGAGGGAAGGAGTAGAGTAGAACAGTAGGAAGGATGTGAGTAAAGGGAAGTAGGACTGAGGGAGGGAGTAGGACATAGAGAGGGAAGGAGAGTAGAACAGTAGGAAGGATGTAGTAAAGGGAAGTAGGACTGAGGAGAGGGAAGGAGTACAGTAGAACAGTAGGAAGGATGTGAGTAAAGGGAAGCAGGACTGAGGAGGGAAGGAGAGAGAGAACAGAAGGAAGGATGTGAGTAAAGGGAAGTAGACTAGGAGAGGGAAGGAGTACAGTAGAACAGTAGGAAGGATGTGAGTAAAGGGAAGTAGGACTGAGGAGAGGGAAGGAGTAGAGTAGAACAGTAGGAAGGATGTGAGTAAAGGGAAGTAGGACCGAGGAGAGGGAAGGAGTAGAGTAGAACAGAAGGAAGGATGAGTAAAAGGAAGTAGGACCGAGGAGAGGAAGGAGTACAGTAGAACAGTAGGAAGGATGTGAGTAAAGGAAGTGAGGACCAGGAGAGGGAAGGAGTAGAGCAGAACAGTGGGAAGGATGTGAGTAAAGGGAAGTAGGACCGAGGAGAGGGAAGGAGCAGAGAGAAAACAGGGAAGGATGTGAATAAAGGAAGTAGGACCGAGGAGAGGGAAGGAGAATAAACAGTAGGAAGGATGAGGGACTGGACTCGAGGAGAGGAAGGAGTAGAGTAGAACAGTAGGAAGGATGAGAATAAAGGGAAGTAGGACCGAGGAGAGGGAAGGAGTACAGTAGAACAGTAGGAAGGATGTGAGTAAAGGGAAGTAGGACCGAGGAGAGGGAAGGAGTACAGTAGAACAGTAGGAAGGATGTGAGTAAAGGAAGTAGGACCGAGGAGGGGAAGGAGTAGAGAGAACAGCAGGAAGGATGTGATAAAGGAAGTAGGACTGAGGAGAGGGAAGGAGTAGAGAGAACAGTAGGGAAGGATGTGAGTAAAGGAAGTAGGACCGAGGAGAGGGAAGGAGTAGAGTAGAACAGTAGGAAGGATGGGAAAGGGAAGAGGGACCGAGGAGAGGGAAGGAGGCAGAAATGTGGTAGGAAGGATGGGAAGCAGGACCAAGAGAGGGAAGTAGGACCGAGGGAGGGAAGGAGTAGAGAGAACAGTAGGAAGGATGTAAGTAAAGGAAGTAGGACCGAGGAGAGGGAAGGAGTAGAGTAGAACAGTAGGAAGGATGAGTAAAGGGAAGTAGGACAAAGGGAAGTAGGACCGAGGAGAGGAAGGAGTAGAGTAGAACAGTAGGAAGGATGAGAAGGGAAGTAGGACCGAGGAGAGGGAAGGAGTAGAGGAACAGGAAGGATGTGAATAAAGGGAAGAGGGACCGAGGAGAGGGAAGGAGTAGAGCAGAACAGTAGGGAAGGATGTGGCAAAGGAAGTAGGACCGAGGAGAGGGAAGGAGAGAGTAGAACAGCAGGAAGGATGTGAATAAAGGGAAGTAGGACCGAGGAGAGGGAAGGAGTAGAGTAGAACAGTAGGAAGGATGTGAGTAAAGGGAAGTAGGACTGAGGAGATGGAAGGAGTAGAGTAGAACAGGGAAGGATGTGAGTAAAGGAAGTAGGACCTATAGAGGAGGAGACATAGGAGGAAGAGCAGAGAACAGTAGGAAGGATGTGAGTAAAGGGAAGTAGGACCGAGGAGAGGGAAGGAGTAGAGTAGAACAGTAGGAAGGATGTGAGTAAAGGAAGTAGGACCGAGGAGAAGGAAGGAGTAGGGAACAGTAGGAAGGATGTGGTAAAGGGAAGTAGGACCGAGGAGAGGAAGGAGTAGAGTAGACAGTAGGAAGGATGTGGAGTAAAGGGAAGTAGGACCGAGGAGAGGGAAGGAGTAGAGAGAACAGTAGGAAGGATGTGAGTAAGGGAAGTAGGACTGAGGAGAGGGAAGGAGTAGAGAGTAGAACAGTAGGAAGGATGTGAGTAAAGGAAGTAGGACCGAGGAGAGGGAAGGAGTAGAGTAGAACAGTAGGAAGGATGTGAGTAAAGGAAGTAGGACCGAGGAGGGGAAGGAGAGAGTAGAACAGTAGGAAGGATGTGAGTAAAGGGAAGTAGGACCGAGGAGAGGGAAGGAGTAGAGCAGAACAGTAGGAAGGATGTGAGTAAAGGGAAGTAGGACCGAGGAGAGATGGAAGGAGTAGAGTAGAACAGTCGGAAGGATGTGAATAAAAGGAAGTAGGACCGAGGAGAGGGAAGGAGAGAGAGAACAGTAGGAAGGATGTGAGTAAAGGAAGTAGGACCGAGGAGAGGGAAGGAGAGAGCAGAACAGTAGGAAGGATGTGCTAAAGGGAAGTAGGACTGAGGAGAGGGAAGGAGAGAGTAGAACAGTAGGAAGGATGTGAGTAAAGGAAGTAGGACCCCAGAGAGGGAAGTAGGACAGGAGAGGGAAGGAGGAAGAGAGAACAGTAGGAAGGATGTAAGAAAGGGAAGTAGAACTGAGGAGAGGAAGGAGCAGAGAGAAGCAGGAAGGATGGGAAAGGGAAGTAGGACCGAGGAGAGGGAAGGAGTAGAGAGAACAGAAGGAAGGATGAGTAAAGGGAAGTAGGACTGAGGAGAGGGAAGGAGTAGAGTAGAACAGTAGGAAGGATGTGAGTAAAGGGAAGTAGGACTGAGGAGAGGGAAGTAGGACATAGGAGAGGAAGGAGAGAGTAGAACAGTAGGAAGGATGTGAGTAAAGGGAAGTAGGACTGAGGAGAGGGAAGGAGAGAGTAGAACAGCAGGAAGGATGTGAGTAAAGGGAAGTAGGACCGAGGAGAAGGAAGGAGAGAGAACAGAAGGAAGGATGTGAGTAAAGGGAAGTAGGACCGAGGAGAGGGAAGGAGTAGAGTAGAACAGTAGGAAGGATGTGAGTAAAGGAAGTAGGACCGAGGAGAGGGAAGGAGTAGAGAGAACAGTGGGAAGGATGTGAGTAATGGGAAGTAGGACCGAGGAGAGATGGAAGGAGTAGAGTAGAACAGCTCTGGAAGGATGTGATAAAAGGGAGGTAGGACCGAGGAGAGGGAAGGAGTAGAGTAGAACAGTAGGAAGGATGAGAATAAAGGGAAGCAGGACTGAGGAGAGGGAAGGAGCACAGTAGAACAGTAGGAAGGATGAGAAGGGAAGTAGGACCGAGGAGAGGGAAGGAGTAGAGTAGAACAGTAGGAAGGATGTAAGTAAAGGGAAGTAGGACCGAGGAGAGGGAAGGAGTAGAGAGAACAGTAGGAAGGATGGAGTAAAGGGAAGTAGGACCGAGGAGAGGGAAGGAGTAGAGAGAACAGTAGGAAGGATGGAGTAAAGGAAGTAGGACCGAGGAGAGGGAAGGAGTAGAGTAGAACAGTAGGAAGGATGTGAGTAAAGGAAGTAGGACCGAGGAGAGGGAAGGAGTAGAGTAGAACAGTGGAAGGATGTGAGTAAAGGGAAGTAGGACCAAGGAGAGGGAAGTAGGACCGAGGAGAGGGAAGGAGAGAGAACAGTAGGAAGGATGTGAATAAAGGGAAGTAGGACCGAGGAGAGGGAAGGAGTAGAGAGAACAGCAGGAAGGATGAGCAAAGGAAGTAGGACCAAGGAGAGGGAAGTAGGACCGAGGAGAGGGAAGGAGTAGAGTAGAACAGTAGGAAGGATGTAAGTAAAGGGAAGTAGGACCGAGGAGAGGGAAAGAGTAGAGTAGAACAGTAGGAAGGATGTGAGTAAAGGGAAGTAGGACCGAGGAGAGGGAAGGAGTAGAGTAGAACAGTAGGAAGGATGTGAGTAAAGGGAAGTAGGACCGAGGAGAGATGGAAGGAGTAGAGTAGAACAGTCGGAAGGATGTGAATAAAAGGGAAGTAGGACCGAGGAGAGGGAAGGAGTAGAGTAGAACAGTAGGAAGGATGTAAGTAAAGGGAAGTAGGACTGAGGAGAGGGAAGGAGTAGAGTAGAACAGTAGGAAGGATGGGGGGAAGTAGGACTCGAGTAGAGGGAAGTAGGACATAGGAGAGGGAAGGAGTAGTAGAACAGGAAGGATGTAAGTAAAGGGAAGGGACCGAGGAGAGGGAAGGAGAGAGCAGAACAGTAGGAAGGATGTGAGTAAAGGGAAGTAGGACCAGGAGAAGGAAGGAGTACAGTAGAACAGTAGGGAAGGATGTGAGTAAAGGGAAGTAGGACCGAGGAGAGGGAAGGAGTAGAGTAGAACAGTAGGAAGGATGTGAGTAAAGGAAGTAGGACCGATGAGAGGGAAGGAGTAGAGAGAACAGCAGGGAAGGATGTGGAGTAAAGGGAAGACCGAGGAGAGGGAAGGAGAGACCAGTAGGAAGGATGTGAGTAAAGGAAGTAGGACCGAGGAGAGGGAAGGAGTAGAGTAGAACAGTAGGAAGGATGTAAGTAAAGGAAGTAGGACCGAGGAGAGGGAAGGAGAGTAGAACAGTAGGAAGGATGTGAGTAAAGGGAAGCAGGACCAAGGAGAGGGAAGTAGGACAAGGAGAGGGAAGGTGAGCAAAGTAGAACAGTAGAAGGATGTAAGTAAAGGGAAGTAGGAAATAAGGAGAGGGAAGGAGATAGAGTGGAACAGTGGAAGGATGTGGGTGTAAAGGAAGTAGGACCATGAGAGGAAGTAGGACCGAGGAGAGGGAAGGAGTAGAGCAGAACAGCAGGAAGGATGTAAGTAAAGGGAAGTAGGACCGAGGAGAGGGAAAGAGTAGAGTAGAAACAGGAAGATGTGAGTAAAGGAAGCAGGACAAGAGGGAAGGAGTAGAGAGAACAGTAGGAAGGATGTGAGTAAAGGAAGTAGGACCGAGGAGAGATGGAAGGAGAGAAGAACAGTAGGAAGGATGTGAATAAAAGGAAGTAGGACCGAGGAGAGGGAAGGAGCAGAGTAGAAACAGGGAAGGATGTGAGTAAAGGGAAGTAGGACTGAGGAGAGGGAAGGAGAGAGTAGAACAGTAGGGAAGGATGTGAGTAAAGGAAGTAGGACCGAAAGAGGGAAGAGGACATAGGAGAGGGAAGGAGAGTAGAACAGCAGGAAGGATGTGAGTAAAGGAAGTAGGACCGAGGAGAAGGAAGGAGTACAGTAGAACAGTAGGAAGGATGTGAGTAAAGGAAGTAGGACCGAGGAGAGGGAAGGAGTAGAGTAGAACAGCAGGAAGGATGTGAGTAAAGGGAAGAGGACTGAGGAGAGGGAAGGAGTAGAGTAGAACAGTCGGAAGGATGTGAATAAAGGGAAGTAGGGACCGAGGAGAGGGAAGGAGTAGAGTAGAACAGTAGGAAGGATGTGAGTAAAGGGAAGTAGGACTGAGGAGAGGGAAGGAGTAGAGTGAACAGTAGGAAGGATGTGAGGAAAGGAAGTAGGACCGAGAGAGGGAAGTAGGAAAGAGAGGGAAGGAGTAGAGTAGAACAGTAGGAAGGATGTAAGTAAAGGGAAGTAGGACCGAGGAGAGGGAAGGAGTAGAGTAGAACAGTAGGAAGGATGTGAGTAAAGGGAAGTAGGACCGAGGAGAAGGAAGGAGTACAGTAGAACAGTAGGAAGGATGTGAGTAAAGGGAAGTAGGACCGAGGAGAGGGAAGGAGTAGAGTAGAACAGTAGGAAGGATGTGAGTAAAGGGAAGTAGGACCGAGGAGAGGGAAGGAGTAGAGTAGAACAGTAGGAAGGATGTGAGTAAAGGGAAGTAGGACCGAGGAGAGGGAAGGAGTAGAGTAGAACAGTAGGAAGGATGTGAGTAAAGGAAGTAGGACCGAGGAGAGGGAAGGAGTAGAGTAGAACAGTAGGAAGGATGTAAGTAAAGGGAAGTAGGACCGAGGAGAGGGAAGGAGTAGAGTAGAACAGTAGGAAGGATGTGAGTAAAGGGAAGTAGGACCGAGGAGAGGGAAGGAGTAGAGTAGAACAGTAGGAAGGATGTGAGTAAAGGGAAGTAGGACTGAGGAGAGGGAAGGAGTAGAGTAGAACAGTAGGAAGGATGTGAGTAAAGGAAGTAGGACCGAGGAGAGGGAAGTAGGACCGAGGAGAGGGAAGGAGTAGAGTAGAACAGTAGGAAGGATGTAAGTAAAGGGAAGTAGGACCGAGGAGAGGAAAGAGTAGAGTAGAACAGTAGGAAGGATGTGAGTAAAGGGAAGTAGGACCGAGGAGAGGAAGGAGTAGAGTAGAACAGTAGGAAGGATGTGAGTAAAGGGAAGTAGGACCGAGGAGAGATGGAAGGAGTAGAGTAGAACAGTCGGAAGGATGTGAATAAAAGGGAAGTAGGACCGAGGAGAGGGAAGGAGTAGAGTAGAACAGTAGGAAGGATGTAAGTAAAGGGAAGTAGGACTGAGGAGAGGGAAGGAGTAGAGTAGAACAGTAGGAAGGATGTGAGTAAAGGGAAGTAGGACCGAGGAGAGGGAAGTAGGACATAGGAGAGGGAAGGAGTAGAGTAGAACAGTAGGAAGGATGTAAGTAAAGGGAAGTAGGACCGAGGAGAGGGAAGGAGTAGAGTAGAACAGTAGGAAGGATGTGAGTAAAGGGAAGTAGGACCGAGGAGAAGGAAGGAGTACAGTAGAACAGTAGGAAGGATGTGAGTAAAGGGAAGTAGGACCGAGGAGAGGGAAGGAGTAGAGTAGAACAGTGGGAAGGATGTGAGTAAAGGGAAGTAGGACCGAGGAGAGATGGAAGGAGTAGAGTAGAACAGTCGGAAGGATGTGAATAAAGGGAAGTAGGACCGAGGAGAGGGAAGGAGTACAGTAGAACAGAAGGAAGGATGTGAGTAAAGGGAAGTAGGACCGAGGAGAGGGAAGGAGTACAGTAGAACAGTAGGAAGGATGTGAGTAAAGGGAAGTAGGACCGAGGAGAGGGAAGGAGTAGAGTAGAACAGTGGGAAGGATGTGAGTAAAGGGAAGTAGGACCGAGGAGAGATGGAAGGAGTAGAGTAGAACAGTCGGAAGGATGTGAATAAAAGGGAGGTAGGACCGAGGAGAGGGAAGGAGTAGAGTAGAACAGTAGGAAGGATGAGAATAAAGGGAAGTAGGACCGAGGAGAGGGAAGGAGTACAGTAGAACAGTAGGAAGGATGTGAGTAAAGGAAGTAGGACAGAGGAGAGGGAAGGAGTACAGTAGAACAGTAGGAAGGATGTGAGTAAAGGGAAGTAGGACCGAGGAGAGGGAAGGAGTAGAGTAGAACAGTAGGAAGGATGTAAGTAAAGGGAAGTAGGACCGAGGAGAGGGAAGGAGTAGAGTAGAACAGTAGGAAGGATGTGAGTAAAGGGAAGTAGGACCGAGGAGAGGGAAGTAGGACCGAGGAGAGGGAAGGAGTAGAGTAGAACAGTAGGAAGGATGTAAGTAAAGGGAAGTAGGACCGAGGAGAGGGAAAGAGTAGAGTAGAACAGTAGGAAGGATGTGAGTAAAGGGAAGTAGGACCGAGGAGAGGGAAGGAGTAGAGTAGAACAGTAGGAAGGATGTGAGTAAAGGGAAGTAGGACCGAGGAGAGGGAAGGAGTAGAGTAGAACAGTAGGAAGGATGGGAGTAAAGGGAAGTAGGACCGAGGAGAGGGAAGGAGTAGAGTAGGACAGTAGGAAGGATGTGAGTAAAGGGAAGTAGGACCGAGGAGAAGGAAGGAGTAGAGTAGAACAGAAGGAAGGATGTGAGTAAAGGGAAGTAGGACCGAGGAGAGGGAAGGAGTACAGTAGAACAGTAGGAAGGATGTGAGTAAAGGGAAGTAGGACCGAGGAGAGGGAAGGAGTAGAGTAGAACAGTGGGAAGGATGTGAGTAAAGGGAAGTAGGACCGAGGAGAGATGGAAGGAGTAGAGTAGAACAGTCGGAAGGATGTGAATAAAAGGGAGGTAGGACCGAGGAGAGGGAAGGAGTAGAGTAGAACAGTAGGAAGGATGAGAATAAAGGGAAGTAGGACCGAGGAGAGGTAAGGAGTACAGTAGAACAGTAGGAAGGATGTGAGTAAAGGGAAGTAGGACCGAGGAGAGGGAAGGAGTACAGTAGAACAGTAGGAAGGATGTGAGTAAAGGGAAGTAGGACCGAGGAGAGGGAAGGAGTAGAGTAGAACAGTAGGAAGGATGTGAGTAAAGGAAGTAGGACCGAGGAGAGGGAAGGAGTAGAGTAGAACAGTAGGAAGGATGTAAGTAAAGGGAAGTAGGACCGAGGAGAGGGAAGGAGTAGAGTAGAACAGTAGGAAGGATGTGAGTAAAGGGAAGTAGGACCGAGGAGAGGGAAGTAGGACCGAGGAGAGGGAAGGAGTAGAGTAGAACAGTAGGAAGGATGTAAGTAAAGGGAAGTAGGACCGAGGAGAGGGAAAGAGTAGAGTAGAACAGTAGGAAGGATGTGAGTAAAGGGAAGTAGGACCGAGGAGAGGGAAGGAGTAGAGTAGAACAGTAGGAAGGATGTGAGTAAAGGGAAGTAGGACCGAGGAGAGGGAAGGAGTAGAGTAGAACAGTAGGAAGGATGGGAGTAAAGGGAAGTAGGACCGAGGAGAGGGAAGGAGTAGAGTAGAACAGTAGGAAGGATGTGAGTAAAGGGAAGTAGGACCGAGGAGAGGGAAGGAGTAGAGTAGAACAGTAGGAAGGATGTGAGTAAAGGGAAGTAGGACCGAGGAGAGGGAAGGAGTAGAGTAGAACAGTAGGAAGGATGTGAGTAAAGGGAAGTAGGACCGAGGAGAGGGAAGGAGTAGAGTAGAACAGTCGGAAGGATGTGAATAAAGGGAAGTAGGACCGAGGAGAGGGAAGGAGTACAGTAGAACAGTAGGAAGGATGTGAGTAAAGGGAAGTAGGACCGAGGAGAGGGAAGGAGTACAGTAGAACAGTAGGAAGGATGTGAGTAAAGGGAAGTAGGACCGAGGAGAGGGAAGGAGTAGAGTAGAACAGTAGGAAGGATGTGAGTAAAGGAAGTAGGACCGAGGAGAGGGAAGGAGTAGAGTAGACCAGTAGGAAGGATGTAAGTAAAGGGAAGTAGGACCGAGGAGAGGGAAGGAGTAGAGTAGAACAGTAGGAAGGATGTGAGTAAAGGGAAGTAGGACTGAGGAGAGGGAAGTAGGACCGAGGAGAGGGAAGGAGTAGAGTAGGACAGTAGGAAGGATGTAAGTAAAGGGAAGTAGGACCGAGGAGAGGGAAAGAGCAGAGTAGAAAAGTAGGAAGGATGTGAGTAAAGGGAAGTAGGACCGAGGAGAGGGAAGGAGTAGAGTAGAACAGTAGGAAGGATGTAAGTAAAGGGAAGTAGGACCGAGGAGAGGGAAAGAGTAGAAACAGTAGGAAGGATGGAGTAAAGGAAGTAGGACCGAGGAGGGAAGGAGTAGAGTAGAACAGTAGGAAGGATGTGAGTAAAGGGAAGTAGGACCGAGGAGAGGGAAGGAGTAGAGTAGAACAGTAGGAAGGATGTGAGTAAAGGGAAGTAGGACCGAGGAGAGGGAAGGAGTAGAGTAGAACAGTAGGAAGGATGGGAGTAAAGGGAAGTAGGACAGAGGAGAAGGAAGGAGTAGAGTAGAACAGTAGGAAGGATGTGAGTAAAGGGAAGTAGGACCGAGGAGAGGGAAGGAGTACAGTAGAACAGTAGGAAGGATGTGAGTAAAGGAAGTAGGACCGAGGAGAGGGAAGGAGTAGAGTAGAACAGTAGGAAGGATGTGAATAAAGGGAAGTAGGACCGAGGAGAGGGAAGGAGTAGAGTAGAACAGTAGGAAGGATGTGAGTAAAGGAAAGTAGGACCGAGGAGGGAAGGAGTAGAGTAGAACAGTAGGAAGGATGTGAGAAAGGGAAGTAGGACCGAGGAGAGGGAAGGAGAGAGTAGAACAGTAGGAAGGATGTGAGTAAAGGAAGTAGGACCGAGGAGAGGGAAGGAGTAGAGTAGACCAGTAGGAAGGATGTAAGTAAAGGGAAGTAGGACCGAGGAGAGGGAAGGAGAGAGTAGAACAGTAGGAAGGATGTGAGTAAAGGGAAGTAGGACTGAGGAGAGGGAAGTAGGACCGAGGAGAGGGAAGGAGTAGAGTAGGACAGTAGGAAGGATGTAAGTAAAGGGAAGTAGGACCGAGGAGAGGGAAAGAGCAGAGTAGAAAAGTAGGAAGGATGTGAGTAAAGGGAAGTAGGACCGAGGAGAGGGAAGGAGTAGAGTAGAATAGTAGGAAGGATGTGAGTAAAGGGAAGTAGGACCGAGGAGAGGGAAGGAGTAGAGTAGAACAGTAGGAAGGATGTGAGTAAAGGGAAGTAGGACCGAGGAGAGGGAAGGAGTAGAGTAGAACAGTAGGAAGGATGTGAGTAAAGGAAGTAGGACCGAGGAGAGGGAAGGAGTAGAGTAGAACAGTAGGAAGGATGTGAGTAAAGAGAAGTAGGACCGAGAAGAGGGAAGGAGTAGAGTAGAACAGTAGGAAGGATGTGAGTAAAGGGAAGTAGGACCGAGGAGAGGGAAGGAGTAGAGTAGAACAGTAGGAAGGATGTGAGTAAAGGGAAGTAGGACCGAGGAGAGGGAAGGAGTAGAGTAGAACAGTAGGAAGGATGTGAGTAAAGGGAAGTAGGACCGAGGAGGGAAGGAGTAGAGTAGAACAGTAGGAAGGATGTGAGTAAAGGAAGTAGGACCGAGGAGAGGGAAGGAGTAGAGTAGAACAGTAGGAAGGATGTGAGTAAAGGAAGTAGGACCGAGGAGAGGGAAGGAGTAGAGAGAACAGTAGGAAGGATGTGAGTAAAGGAAGTAGGACCGAGGAGAGGGAAGGAGTAGAGTAGAACAGTAGGAAGGATGTGAGTAAAGGGAAGTAGGACCGAGGAGAGGGAAGGAGTAGAGTAGAACAGTAGGAAGGATGTGAGTAAAGGGAAGTAGGACCGAGGAGAGGGAAGGAGTAGAGTAGAACAGTAGGAAGGATGTGAGTAAAGGGAAGTAGGACCGAGGAGAGGGAAGGAGTAGAGTAGAACAGTAGGAAGGATGTGAGTAAAGGGAAGTAGGACCGAGGAGAGGGAAGGAGTAGAGTAGAACAGTAGGAAGGATGTGAATAAAGGGAAGTAGGA